>NC_087202.1:126007581-126099224 GCF_015104395.2 Macrobrachium nipponense
TGATGTTTGTGTTGCTCCAGACGCTCTTGTTGTGCTTCCTGCCCTAACTGCCCTGGCGATTCCTGTGTTTCCTGACTCTCATCCTGCAGAAGATATTGAAGGTGAGTTCAAGGAAGAAGTCCTGTGAGAGGTAGCACCTTTTTCAAACTTATCCTCGTCAGCATCTTCTGCTGCCTTCTCCCCTTCTTCTTCCAAGGCTCATTAGTCAAGGAAGAATAAAGTTGCTTCTCCCCCTCTAAGAAGTCCCTTCACGGGGCCTCTAAGGGGCTTCCTCCTTTCGAGAAGGCAGTGGGTTCTTTCATTGGCTCTTCCCGGCCTTCGAGCTCAGGAACCGAATCACATACCTAACAGGGTTTTGTGTATCGGGAACCATCAGGCACGCAGGCTTTTGTTTCCACTCCCGATGCCAGTCATAAGAAATTTGCTTCTAAGACTTAGGCGAGACATTCTGAGTGCTCGGGTTTCTATGGAGTCTCAAACATCCTGAACTGGTGCTGGCAAGACCTCTCACTGTCCCAGTTCAGGCACGAGGCAAGAGAACGAGTCAAGACATTCAGGTGTCTCGGCTCTCCTTGCCAGTACTGCATCAGTGCTCAGCCAGAGCCTGGTCTGGTGCCTTGGTTTCTGACTGAGTACCTGGTGCCTCAGTTTTGACCGAGCAACAGGAGAAGCAGGGAGGGGATTCCTTTCAAAAGTTCTACAGGGCTTTTAAGACTCTGCCTCTCTTCAGGGAGGCAGGGTTCTCACATTGGCTCTTCCCACTCATAGTGGAGGAGCCAATTCGTATCCTTCTCTGGGGTCTCACATTTCAGGAGTCTCGAGGGCATGACCTCTTGAAGCCGTGCTCTTGGTCCCAGTTTTAGCAGTCTGCACCTAAGACTCATGCTGTGCCTATCCCTTCTCGGTTTCTTAAGAAGCCAATAGGAGACCGCTTCCGGTGATCATTCTTACGAGATTTGGGAGTTTCACCAGGCACTCAGATTCCTTGGAATCATGAGTACTTGATTGGCAAGTTTTTGAGTACCAGGGATTCTGCAGAATTTCCAGTGCTTTCCAAACCAGTGCCAGAGGGTTTGCTCTTCAGTCTGGTTTAGGCACAGAATGAAAGTAGGTGCCACGACACCACCTGCCAGCTCTGCTTGGTCAGTGTCCCATCCTTCATGTCTTGGATCCCAGGGGCCAAACACGCAGGATAGCAGACACATAATCCCCCTTTAAGCTTTATTCTCAAGGGGCTTCAGCCTCGAAGGAGACTAGAGCATTTAGGGTGGAAAGCAATAGTTTTTAGAAGATGAGTACTGCTTGCCCAGCACCCTATTGCATTTACATTATCGGCTTGGCTCGGCTCTCTCGTCGTGGCTTGACTTGCCCACCAAGCCAGGCCCCTGGTCACATTCATGCAGTCAGCTCGAATTGCTTGCCTTGGCTCTGCTTACTTGCCACACTAAGCCCCTGGTCACTTGAGTGTGACTGGCTCGGCTCATTCGTCCCATTCGCCACCTAGTCCAAGATCACGTTCACATCTACTCGGCTCGCTCAATTTGGCTCGACCTGCTCAGGTCAGCTGCATCGAGTGTTCAACCCTCCTTCGCCGTGCTGCTCTCATCACAGGTTGATGACCACCCATTGTCTATCCCTCCTGCTGGTTCTTCTGGCAGGACAGGTAGGAATGCCTTTTGTCCTTACTTGTTCTCTTGACCCTCTCGATTGTTCCAAGAGGGGCAAAGTGGACAGAGAGAATTACGATGAGTTTGTCTCTTTTTGGAATTTGGTTACAATGATTTAAATCTCAGGATCAATCCTCTGATCGTCTTGTCGTACACTTTAGTAGTCCAGGAAGGTTTCCTTGGGTTTTGTCAAGGTTCTCCCTTCAAAAAGAGAAAATCAGTTTTCACCTCGAGTGTCTTTGGGATACAAACGCCTTCAGTTTTCATTTAGCGTACATCTTTACTCCAATTTGTCGGCACAATGATCTTGGGGATAGGACCACGGCATCCCCGTGAATAGTCTTCACTGCTCGAGGCCCTTGCTCTTCCAGGAGAGACAAGGGGTTTCGGCAGGGCACCGTATTCCATGCTTGTTTGGATGTTCTCAACCAGATGAATATCTTTTCTCCGGGCAAGGAGTTCATTCAGGTCAAGATGCCCAATCAAGCCCTCTTCTCCTCCTCTGCTAAGAAAAAGGACACTTCCTAATTCAGATCTGCAGTTTTGTAAAGTCCTGAAATCGTCTCTACCCTTAGGAATGGACATTTCTTTGGTTCTACCTCTCTCTTTTAGAAAGCGGTGGATACCGCGGTAGTCAAGGAGCATGCTTGGGCATCTGCCTTGTCCTCCAGGCAATTGCCCATACCCTTGGCTCTTTGTATCTGCTTGGCCTGACCTTAGGGTTGGGCCATCTCTTCCTCGGCCTTCTTTCTCTTCTGAGAAAGTACCCATACATGTCTCTCTTTCAACCTTCTTTCCAATCGGGAAGAGGGCAGAAGGAATGAGATATGAAACAATGCTCCTAGACATTCACCTACTGCTGGTACTTTGATAAAGGGTTATCTGTCGAGTCTCTGGACTTGATAACGACTTAGTCGAGACCCGTTAGTAGGTGTCTTTCAGAAGTAACTTCTTTCTCCCGGATCTCGGCCATCTTTCATTGAACTTCCGTTCCTTCTCCTTTCCCATGTTTCCGGTTCAGGAACAGCCAATTTGGCTAAAGCTAGTCATCTTCAGTGTTCTCCTGTTGCTATAGAAGCCTCCCTTCGGGGCAGCTTCACCTTCGCTCTCTTCATTGGAGAATGAAGGTGGTCTGCTTCCAGTCCTTAATCCTTTTTATTCTCTCTCAAATGGTGAGGAAGGATTTAAGGGCCCCATACACTGAACAATTCTATAAACGATTGTCTGAATGATTGTCTGTATTGTTCGCAAAAACATTGTGTATGAGCTTGTCTGAATGCAAAAGTGGGAGGAGTTTCATGTCTGAACAATCTCAGGAGGAATCTGTCAAAGACCAGGTTGCTGGCTTGCAACTTAAATCTATCATACACAAGTCGTTCAATGTATTTTTTTGTCTACCAGTACAATGCTATTGCGCACATCTCTTCTAGAGATGATGCCATGTCTTCCTGAGACAAAATCTTTGTTCAGGCTGAAATCGGTGTGAAGATCATTCATTCTGTCTGAATAGAGTGTGTGTGTGTCGATAACGACAATCGTTCAGACAGTCATCCATATAATCGTTAGGCTGGTGTTCTATTAACAGGAGACTTTGAGTATGCCTGCATGTTCTCTTTGCGACAAGCTTCTGTTATCAGATACCCCGACCGATTAATAGGTGCATACCTGTAGGATCATTGTCTTTAAAATGTGCGACCGAGACGAGGAGTACCATCTCATAAGCATCCTGGAACTCAAGGCAGCCTTTTGGGCCTTCCAAGAGTTTCAGGATTTAGTTTTTGAGATACCCAGTGGTGTTGTTGAGCAACAACACCACAGTAGTGGCATTTATCACCAAACAAGAGGGTCTCATCCCCCCACTGTTTTGGTTGACATTGCAGGTGCTCAAGAGTAACTTTAGTGCACTTGATAGTTCTATCCACCAAACACTTTTCCAAGTAAGTCAAGCTCAGCATCTAGATTCGAGTGACTGGGGCAGAGTGCTTCCTTCATTCAATTTTTCATGAGAGATTGCTCGTCTGGAAGACTGCCTATCATGTCCTAATTCGGATCTGCAGTTTTGTAGTTTCGAAGTTGTGTGGAAAAGTGTATTAGTGAGCTTCAAGCCCTTTCTGATATGGGCTTTGTTCTAGTGGCAATCCCTTTCTTTTTTTTTTGGCCTCAGAGGCAAGGTGTATAGGAGGAAGCCCTTCCCAATTTTGTTACAGTAGTACTAAAGCAACTGGCATCCTGGCAAGAGAGGTAGCACTTACTTTCTAGGAAGGCGGTTTAGAGAGAACTGTTACATCACGACATGGATGGGGTAAGCCTGGTCGGGCTACGCTCCTTCATCCCATTGACTGTTTCCTGATGCCAAAGAAAATCCCTTATGTTAAGACTGGAAGTTAGTTTATTATGTAAAATACAAATTTATTAAAAGTTTTCATTTTAAGTGCTTTGGTAGGCAATAAAGAAGCGGTTGTCTCTATGTCCAGATTAGGCTTAGTAAAAGGTTATAGTAGTGTGCTTCAAGCCATATCTTGTTCTTTGGCTTTGCTCTAGTGGCAACCTCTCTTTCCCTTCACTGCTTAATGGAAAGACTTAGAATTGTAAGCCCTTTCCAGACAGTGCCTAATTTAACTGCTTAGGTAGCAATGGAATAATGGCTCTTATGTCTAGTTAGAACTCTCAAGGATTTACCTGGACAGTCTTAAACCTGAAAGAGGAGAAGTTAAGAATTTATTTGCAGTGTGAGAAGGCCAAAATGGCTTAAGTATTTGCACACAAAGTTGATTCCTGAATTTTTACCAAGTTTAGAAATACTCCTCATGGCTTCTGTACTGTAAATATGTCTTTATTTCCTTTAAAACCTTTTTCTAAAGAAGGTTGTCCGGCAGCTTAGGCGAGTTATGACTGGTTTTGCCTCATTATTTGCGAATGATCAATTTTAGAATAAGGTGTTAAGCCCTTAGTCCTTTCGTTATGGCAGAGACACTCTTCTGAACCAAATATGACAGTAACCTTGCTTTTAATCTTATCGTTAGTTGTTAGAAATCTCACTAGTGAATTTTGAGAGCATGAAGGTACTTTTGGTGTACAGGAGGAGCACCTTATCTGATAGTGGTAGTTTTCTTTAGTTTGGGACTGTCAGCTAGGGCTTTTGACTCAGGTACAGAATTAAACAGCACTCCATGAGATAGTTTTTTTTTTTCATTTTCCTGTAAGGATCTTCGGACAAGTCTTGCTACAAGGACCTTATGCCCTATTGTGGTTCCAGTGTCTGGGGACAGTGCTGACCAGTAAGGATCACACATCAGGCAGGAATGTTAAGAGACTTTTTCTCTCCTTCTAAAAAAAGCTTTTAGTTTTCGCTTGGCTGAACCATTACTCAGGTTGTACTACCTCACCATCCTTTTTCAATGTGGCAGTCAGCTAACTTTAACAATACTAGGTAAGATTCATTCCAAATACAAATGATGATTTTCATGATAAAATTATTATTTGGATACTTGCTCACTGTTAAAGTGGAAAACCACCAAGCCTCCCCACATCTTACTGTGTGGCCATGAAGAAATATCACTGGAACGTAAACATTCCAGCACCATCTAGTGGGAAAAGGGATGACTCTTTTTTTTTTTTAAATGCCGATCTCATCAAAAGGCACAAAGACAAAGCCAACTGTAACAGTAGGTACTTATCCAAAATGATTCATTTTTATCATGAAAATTGTCATTACACTGTAAAAGACATAAGCAACGACTTTCAAAGACCTGAACGGTGTTCCTCATCAGTGTTTAATCGAAACTCTTTGCTTTTGTCTTTTACATAGTAATACAATTAGCTATATAATTGTGGATTTTTATTACACAGCTACTGGTATTTTACACCATTATCACTTGTTATTCATTTAAGGACCATTCATAGCATATCCTTAGCTTCTAAGTGAATCTTGCATAATAATTTTATTGTTGCTTTCCCCAGGTTCTATGCAGCTGAAATTGCTATTGGAATGTTCTATCTCCACTCCCGAAATATAATTTATAGAGATTTGAAGTTAGACAATGTTTTACTAGATCAGGATGGCCACATCAAGATTGCTGACTTTGGTATGTGCAAGGAAGGTATTGGTGGAGAGCGCACAACCAAGACATTCTGTGGCACTCCAGATTATATTGCCCCAGAAGTAAGAACTTACGTCTCTGTAGACAGTAGTATTCTATCCACTCACAACAGCTCAATGACTGTTTCATAGCCTCCTACATAGTCTCCATAATTCAGATCATTCTCAGGAGAAAAATGAGTGACTTACATAGATCATTTTCTTTTTTAGGCAACTGTCTTGTTTTGTACTGTTTATATAACATATTTCATTTTGCATTGCAAAATATTTTGTGCTTTGAAGTTTCTTAGCATAGATTTTGTCCTGCTCTGTACTGTTGTTATAACATAATTCATTTTACAATTCAGAGTATTTTGTGTTCTGAAGTTTCTTAGCATAGATTTTGAAAGGAAAAGCATGATAGAATAAATGTATAGTTTTGTATAAAAGCTGTTCCTTTCTCTCTTGTCAGATTATCCTGTATCAACCTTATGGTAAAAGTGTGGACTGGTGGGCTTACGGTGTACTCTTGTACGAAATGTTAGTTGGACAACCACCTTTTGATGGAGAAGATGAAGAAGAACTTTTTGCAGCTATCACTGATCATAATGTCTCCTATCCTAAAGCATTATCTAAAGAAGCCAAAGATTGTTGTAAAGGTGTAAGTATGAATTACATTGAATAAATTATTTTCAAATGTCTGTTATATATCTGTTTCTTATACTGATCAGTCAGATTTCAGAGGGAAATTTATTAAATCTAAGTCAATTATCAAGATAAATGTGGAGCCAACCACTGTGGCATAAAAAAAAAACTGCCTTTAAAAGTGGCAGTTGTATCCAGGTGTTATCAGTACACACATTCAGTGTTCGTTACACCCTCTGCTCTCCTTTGTGTTTACAATTGGTTGATAATTTTGTGGTTATTATCCACTTCACACACCTCTCACCTTTGTGCGGGACATTTTTCATTTAATTTTTTTCATGTTTTCTGTTGAGAGTCTTATCCCCTTTCTGGACGAATGATTCACACTCTTTGACTGGTATTTCATCCTGTTCTTTTGCATTCATGTCATAAGCTACTTAATAAGAGAATAAGCACACCTCTCATAGCATCTCATTATATGACGTTTGGCATATATGTACAGTGCTGTTAAGCACTTGTATAGTCTGAGTGATTCCTTTTCACTGACAGTCAGTCTTGTTGATTGATGCCCTGGGGTTATTTTGTTGTTGCCCTGAGATATGAATGAACTGCAATGCTTCACTTAACAGTCTTAGTCAACATTTTCTTTATCTTTTTCTTTTGTAACTATGACCATTGTATTCGATGCCCCATTCATCCTCGTAGGCTATTGGCTTCCTGCATTCTCTGACAGGCTGAGGACAACAATTTGTTTCAGACAAATATTAGATAAAATTTTACTTTTGCAGATGGACTTAGATGAAGGAGAGAGTAGGAGGGGCACAAACAACCCCCAGTTTTGGGCTTAGGCACTTTTCTTTCCCTTCCCAAGCTTTGGGTGATATTGCTGTTGTCCTCTCTGTGTCTGCTATTTTCTTTCTATTCCTCTTTTTCTTTCAGGAATGCTCTCTTCACCCACCTTCTTCATCTATAGCAAGCCTTAGATGCTGTCTGTGAGCAGGGATGAAATTGTGTGCTTGTTTTGAACAAGACCAACCCATTCCTATTTTCATCAATCCAAGATCTTTCCCATATCATTCTGTACTTATGGAGGTCGACCACATTTCTCTGTTACTACTTTTATATATCTTGGAAGTCGGGTGTTGATTTCAAGATAGCTACAAAACCAGTAGAGGTCTTAGTTCCCTAACAGGCACTTAGAAGCATTGTTCCAATGGAAGCCCTATTTTGAGCATTTTAGCAGTACCTATGGAAGTGAGAATTCAGTAGCTGATATAAGGGTGACATGCAAAGTAAATCGGCACAGAATTAAGAAATGTCCTTATACCATGTATGAAAATGGACGGTTATTCGAGTTCGTCATTAGGTGTATATTAATATATTGGTGGAATGGAAGGAATGCCTGATGTCAATTTTAACCATTAATTGTAAAAACAGGACGATACGAATCTATATTTGATACCTAGCAAGAACACACGTTTGCGCCAACAACAAAAGAACCTTTCTGTTCCATACACTAAGCCTGAAATGAATAGGGAGCCGTCTTTCAAAGGATCTAAACCAATCTAAGCTAAAGGACAGGTTCAGGAAAGAGTCTAATCCTGAATAAAGATATGGTAGGGGCTGAAAGCATGGAGACTTCAGATGATACCTCTAAAAAAATAAATCTTGAAAAATGTTGAATTGTTTCAATAGGTTTAAAATATATTTAATGTGTATGTAAAGTACGTTTTCAAGTATTCTTTATTGTAGCTTAGGAGATATCTCAGAACTAGAGTGTATGATGCTTATTTTGTTATTATAGTGCTGTATTTTTCCACAAATTCCAGTGACTCATCAAAAAAAAGATATTATGAGCAGGCTAACCTTGATAGATTCACCATTTGACAGAGGTACCAGGGAGAGATAGAGAAAAGGAAGTTTACAGTATTAAAATTCCTGTCATGCTTCAGATGGCTAGTAAACAAAAGGATTCAACAAAAATATTATTTACACTTGTCTTCATGAGGCTTAAGGATTATCAGTGTATTTTTAAAATCATACTAAAATTTAACCCATTTTGTCAGTTACTAAGTTGCAAGTGACTTATATATTACTCATTTTTATATAAGTAACTTACCAGATAACTGCATAACTACGTATAAGTTTCTTACTTTCACGGTAGCTTAAATTTGGAATTCGCGGTAGCGATTCTTTTGTTTGAGAGCAGTTTGTACGTCATTGCCCAGATTATCTTTGTGAAGACCACAAAACTCAAAATGAAAAACAAACATTCAGTTCTGGCAGCCATCCATCAGGGAGATGAAATAGCGACAATAGACATGCAGGACGCTTACTTTCATACAGGCAGTTCCTGGTTCTCAGCAGGGTTCTGTTCCCGATAGTGTGATGATAACCGAAAATCTGCAGTAATAGCACCAATCTCCGGTTGTTGGCACCGATAACCGAGATTTGGTACTGCCAATAACCGAGGATCGGCCCCCATAAGCGGGGATCAGAACATATCGGCGCCGAAATTCAGTTACTGTCATTGCTACACCAGCGCCGTAAAACCGGATCGCCTATAACTGGGGACTGCTTGTATTCCCATACACTCAGAATCCAGGAAGTATCTTAAGGTTTGTGTTCCAGGACAGGGTCTTTCAATTTTGGGCTCTGTTCTTCAGCCTCTCTACAGCTGCACTAATTTTTACCCAGGTTCTCGCCTCACTAGCAAAGTGACTACACCTCTCGGGAATCAACATACATCTATATCTAGATGACTGGCTCCTACACTTCCCATTTAGATCAAAATGCATGGAGGACTTTCAAGAGACTCTTCTTCTGGCCCAGGAACTGGGTATATTGATCACCACGTTCAAATCACAATTAGTCCCAACTCAGTCGATTCTGTGTTTGGGAATGAATATTGAATCGCAGAGTTTGTGGGCTTCTCCGTCTGACAAAAAGAGTGCTGTACTGCCTCCAGACAGTTCAGAAGTTTTTCTCTTGTCCATCATGTTCTGCCAATGAATGGACCATCCCTCTGGGAACTCTCTTTTTTTTCCATAGAGAAATTTGTGCCTCTGAGAAGACTTTGCTTGAGAACTCTTCAGTTATTCCTCAGGGACAGTTGGCAAAGGAAACTCCTTCCAGACTCTTGTTTTCCCAATTACTCCCAAGATCAAAAAGGACCTTAAGTGGTGGCTCGTAGAAGGAAGATTTGTGGAAGGAAAGTCGCTGTTTCCTCTGAGCCCCAACCGCACACTTTTCGCACTCAGATGGATCTGGGTTGGGGTGCTCTTCTGGAGGGGATAGTAGTATTGGGGATGTGATCCCAATCAGAAAGAAATCTCCATATAAATGTGAAAGAACTCAGAGTGATTCATTTGGCTCTTCAACATTTTGCAACAGCGACCTACAGTTGCACATTCATAGTTCATTCGGACAATACAACAGCGCTAGCTTGCATAAGAAACCAAGGAGGGACTCACTCTTTCTCTCTCTATGAGATGGCCAGGGATCTTCTCCTCTGGGGCCAGGACAATCACACTAAGGACATTTAAGGAAACTTAAATGTCCTTGCGGACAGATTAAGTCATTGCAAACAGGTCATACCAATGGAGTGGACACTGAATTCAGAGGTGTGCACTGAACTGTGGAAATGGTGGGGGGAAAGCCATCGATAGACCTGTTTGTAATGTCAAGGAGTCACCGACCTCCTCCTTATTGCTTACCAGCCCCAGATCCTGTGCATGGGCAACGGATGCAGTGATCCAGGATTGTTCGATCCTCGATGTTCATGCATTCCTGCCATTCGATATTGTGAGGGATGTCATAAACAAATTTTGGTCACACAATAACATCTTGGTGACTCAAGCAGCCCCCTATTGGCCACAGAAAGAATGGTTTCCAAACTTCCTCAACCTTCTTGTGGATTTCCCAAGACTTCTTCCACAGAAACGAAGCCTACTCAAGCAACCCCATTACCATCGGTTCCACCAAGGACTATCCACTCTTGCTCTGACAGGCTTCAGATTGCCAGGAAACTTTTCAAAGCAAAGGGGTTTTCAAGACCAGCTGCAGAGGTAGTTGCAAAGTGTAGGCACCAGTCTTTCTCTGAGGTGTATCAGTCGTAAGTTGGTACTCTTCTGCAGCTGGTGTAAAAGACACAATGTCTCATCTTCTTCTACCTTTGTAGCTCAAATGGCAGATTTTCTACTATTCTCAAGGACATCTCGTCATTTAGCTACCTCCAAGATCAGGGGCTACAAGGTCATGCTAAACTCAGTGTTTAGACACAAGGCTAGACTCATCTTCTGATGAAGACATTAGTGATCTGATTAAGTCTTTTGAGATTCCAAATTTGAGAACATATACGTATGTTGTTCTAAAATGGCTCTCAGGGCCCCCATTTGAACCTCTTCAACCTTCTTCTGGTAGGGGTTTAACAAGAAAGACTTTTTAGTAGCCTTGGCTACAGCTAAAAGGGTGAGCGAGATTCAAGCTTTAGACAAGAAGGTAAGCTTCACAGAGGGAGATGCAGTGTGTTCATTTACTATGGGTTTCTTGACAAAAAATTAAATAGCATCCAATCCCTGGCTTTGCTGCCATGCCACTACTGGTCGAGATGAGCTCTGACCAGAGGCAGTACTATCTTCCTGCTGAAGATCTCTCACTAGGTAAGGTTACAACAAGCATTTGCAACAATGCTAGCTTAATTTGCTATTGCAAAATATATCCATGTTTCCCACCTCCTGTCAATGTGGGATTCAACTATGTAGTTACTAACTTGGTAAGTGACTTATGAAAATGACATTTTATGTAAAATAATGTTTTATATTGTATACTTACCAAGTATGTAACCACATGATTGGAGCCTGCCTCCTCCCCTCTCATGGACTTAGGGCAGAAACAAATTGAGCTCTTCAGCTGTGTTGTACCTATACTTTCTGAAAGTGGGTAGGGGCAGTTACTGACACTAAAAGCAAAGTAATCACCACCAGGAATTCTAAATTTAAGCTGCCATGAAAGTATGAAACTTATAGCTATATAGTTACTTGGTAATTACATAGTATATATGAAATCTTGTTTCATCATGTAGAGAGATGTTAATGCCAATTGCCCAGCAAAAAATCTCCTGAGAGTTATATTATTCATTAAAAGTGGACTGCTGAATAAAGAAATGGGATTTTTGTTGAACAGTTTTGAGAGAGTACAGTTTAAAAGGTAGCTTTTTTATATTAATACCATGAATATCAAACATGATTCTTTAATGGACAACCATTCAGTGGAGCTTATCTGCAGTTTTCAGAGGGTGTAGAGGTGGTATTTGGTATTTTGTATACTTCAATGTTCAGCATTTTTATGGGGAGTGTATTGTATTCAAATGGTGTACTTTACTAGACTTTACCTGCTTGTCATTGGGACATGCACAAAATTGAGAGGTTTGAAAGAGATCAACAGACATATTTTTTTTTTTTCAGTTCTTGACAAAGCACCCTCCAAAGCGACTAGGTTGTGGACACAAAGGCGAAGAAGACGTGAGGACACACCCTTTCTTCAGGAGAATTGACTGGGAGAAACTTGAGAACCGGGAAGTGCAGCCACCTTTCAAGCCCAAGATCGTAAGTTTTAACAGTTACTTACTTTCTCTTTTGCACAATTACCTGGACCTCACAGTTTTCAAAACTTGAATACTTTTTGTAGGAGTCATTTAAAGATTATTCAAATTTTCTTTGGCTTTCACAAAATAATGGTGTCACTTAAGCAACCAGTTGATCAGATTTCCAGGTAGGGTGATACTGGTCCTAAGATAAGGATCCAGATAGTAATAAGAACGCTGGTTATTAATGATGTAAGTTGGAGGGAATTATGACTCAAATAACATTCTGAATATTAATAAAAATTTGCTGTAAATACTGTACATATGAAATGAAGTTTCCGGTTCATGTTTTCAGCATTATTAACCTTTGTTCTTTTTGCTAATATCACGTGAAAAATGTCCTGTATTAGGCAAAGTAGCTTAAGTGAATGAATTGCCAGATATTAAGTAGAATTAAAGTAGAACATTGCTAGATTGTGGTAGCAATATTTAGTCAATATTATATACATTATTGCAAGTAGTGTTGCATTTTTGCATCATGCAGTAAGTTTCAAATGTATTTTCTGCACTTTAGGGGAATGACTTGGGGGGTGAAAACATTTTCATACTGTAAATGGCTCAACTTTCCCATAGGGACAGGAAATTTTCAAGATTATGATTTTTATTTTTATTTGAAATGCTTCTTAGTTATTCTCATCAGTAGACTGTCTTCCACAGTCATCTACCAGCAGATGCTGCTGCCTGTCTTTCCTTTCCTTCTTGCCATCTAACAATTCTGCTTAACTTAGTCATTCTGCTTCGTCACATGTATGTGCCCACACTCGTCGATTATTGCGTCATGAGCAATCATGAGATTGCATCATGTATGTATAGCCCCAGTGTTACATCTAGTTGTGTATTGGGCCACTGTAAATTTGACTCTGTCAATGGTCACCGTATAGTTAGTTTTCATTTCTTTAAAAAGCAAGTTTAGAGTTTTTCAAGTAATTGGCTCTTAGCTAGAAGTGACATTGAGGCTTACTGTGGAACATCTCAGGCAGGAGGTTGTGTGTGGCTCTATTTGCATTACTGATGTCTTTGAGTATTGTGTCATGTAATGTTCAATACTATACTTTGTACATATGATATGGGAAGATAAATATCATCGTCGATCTTGTTAATCAACCCCCTGTTCACGTTCCATGCTTCGTTTACTTTGCATGTTTGCATGGTACTAGTCAGTGCATGTTATCGTAATGTTCAGTATTCGTTTTAAGGAATTGCTCTTCAAGAAAACTGTGGACAAAAATATGCTCTCTGTTTGGAACTGCATCTGTGTCTCATTAAGATAACAATAACATCAGGCCAGTCAGTGCTCAACTACGGTTAGTACATCAATAAGAAGCATAAGATTAGTGCATGGTGAAAGTATTGCTACCATTTATCAAGTGTGAATTCAAACAGTGAAATTCTGTCAATGATCTGAGATGAGATGGCCAGCCTAGGTGTTGATGGTTCTCATGTTGACCTGACGAACCCTGAGAAAGACCAGGTCACATCCCAGACCTAATGTTTTACCTGTGTTACCCAAGTGTTATTACTATATTCTGTACAGTTAAGAGTTATTTCTTCCTGTAACCCATATGCTTCGAGACTGGTTTTTACCTCTGGAAATTATTTGGAATCCCTTTCAATTTCTTTACATTGAACTACTCCCACATTACACTTTAACACTCACCTTCTAACTTGCTGTACTGTGTTACTGTACAGTGCCAGTTTTAATCTTCGTGTCACTTGTTGCTGAACTTATTAAAGCAATGTTGTCAACAGAATTGTAAGTGAACACTTTTGAATTATATCTTCAGTTAAGTTTACACTTTCAGACTTTGACTGAAGGTGGTACAAATATTTGTAATATTACAAGCTCATACAATATCAAAAGCTATTAACATGCTGAGATTATGAGGGACAATTTTAGTTTTATCATTTGTTTGACTAAATACCAAGCTGGAGAACCAGAATATATTAAGGTGTGACTTGAGATGAAGATGATAATTTAAACAATTAAGCGAAGCATTTGTAATGATAAGCGAGTTAGAATTAGATAACGGTTAATTTTAGTGGCTCCCTTTACAGTTTTTGTGGTGTAAAAGCAACATGTGCATTTTGTTTAGTTTTATGAGATTGAAAGTGTATTACTATTATGAAATCCTGAATTCTGAGCATCATTTTATGGATTTCAAAATATTTATCAAGCCTCTAGTAGTTCTTCTACTTACAGATGAGTATCTAAAAATGCCATTGATTCAAGGACAGTTATGTTGATTAGATAATAATTATATTCAAAGAAGTGATTGAGTTATGTTAAGAAATTGTAGTGAAGAGTTAATTATGTTGATGTTCATATTTTGTAGTTTAACCACCCATATTCATTTTTATCGTCCTTGTGTCAGTAATAAAGCATTTAGTGACACAAAAGTGAAAGTTTACAAGTGTTAGTAACTTTAATCTGATAATGTGATAGGTTAATTCAGATACGGGATAAGGATGCCACTATTGAAAACAAAAGGAAAATCATTTTAATTTTTGAATAACAAGATGTAATATTATTTTTTACAGAATTTTTTTTTTGAAAAAAATTTTGTTCTTTTTCATTGAACAACATACTAGAAAGGAAATGTTGATAGCTAAAGCTCTTTGGACAGGAATTAAACCAGAGAAGGCTTGATATGTACTACTAAAATGCATCTGTGAATAGTTAGCTTGATACTAATACAGGCAGTCCTCGGTTATCGGCAGACTCTGCTAATGGTGATCCGTTTTTATGATGCTTGTCTAGCACCATAAAATGGGCGATTTATGGCATCATATCGGGCCAAGTTTCGGTTATTGGCGCCATAAGGTGCCAATAATAGTGTTATGGCGCCATAACATTACGTAACAGAGGAGCCAGTAACAGAAACTTGGCAAGATAAGCGCTGTAAATCCCTGAGTTTCAGTTAGTAGCGGTTTTCGCTTATCTGCACACTGCCGAGAACAAAACCCCAGCCGATAACCGGGGACTGCCTGTATGATATTTTCCAAAGCAGTACCTCTATTCCAGGTTGTATCCTCAAATTATACTAAGAGTAAGACTTGAACATGAAATATCTCAATATGTGATTACCAGTTAGCATAAACACAAAAACAAACGTTTAAAGTGCTCCCCCACTTTTCCGCCCTTCACTTTATCACAGATTTTTGTGGAATGTACTGTATTTCACTTGTTTGAGGGAACTTTTGCCAATTTGCAAATTTTTCTATGAGTCATATCTCAAAAATTGTCACTAATTTGCTTTTATTTGTATTAAATTAAGCAAGTAGAAGCATTTTAGTTTGAGGGTCCGTGATATTTGGCATTTATAAGCGTTTGTAGAGGTTTTTTGCATTTCCACGGATTTTGCATTTCCACAGTGGGTTCTGGAACCTATCCCCCATGAAAAGGTTGGGTAGCACTGCATTGCTGAACATTTTTCTGTACATAACATACTTATTGTGTTTTGACGTATGGATTGTACAGTTTTAAGGATCATAGCTAAAGATTACATACCCCTATAAGGAAACTGAAATTTCCATAGATTTTTTGTGCAGGAAACTGAAATTTCCATAGATTTTTTGTGCATTGAGGAATAGTTTACCTGTGCTCGTAATATTAAGCAGAATATTAATCATCCTTGATCTGATGCTTATATGTTGGTAAAATGAAATATTTGTTCTCAAGGTATCAGTGTTATTTGAGGGGGGGAAAACATTGCAATGATAGACTTGTGATGTGCTGTTAGAACTACTGAACTTAAATGATGAAAAGTGTGACTAAGATTAATGTAGTATTTAGAAGTATATATGTATATGCCAAAGGATATACTGTACACTATACAGTCTGAATGAAGTGAAAAATACTGTAAATATTTATAGTATATCTGGGAACATTTTAATTATTAGTATAATGATAAATACTGTGAATACAGACAAAATTCATAGTAGTATGTCTGGGGACATTGTAATAGGGTAAATATATAGACATATTTTTGTCATTTCCCTTTACCTATTTTGGAACAAGAAGGTTGGCCCTTTCCAATTACTCTTCAGTTCTTTAGTATCAGGTTCCTACACCTATGCCTTTTCGTGATTACTTCAGACTTTGGGGTACTCCTTCAGACCTGGATGAACCCGTTAAGCAGATGACTACGAGTGACCTTTGGTTTATTATGTATATACATACATACATACACACAAATATATTTTATTTAACATACATTTGTGTGTAGTTATGACATAATGTATGTCTGTATATGCATATAATTTTGCATTATCATAACAGGAGAAAACAAGCAAAACATTATACGTATATCTATCTATGTGCTTGTGTTGTGTGGGGTTGGGGGGTGCCACCCCTGGTTTTTTGGTTTTTGTTGGTGGGTGGTGTGGTTGTGTGGGGTGGTGTGTCTGTGTATGGTGTAAAACTGCTGAACTGTGGACAAAGCCTCATAACATAAAAGTTCCATATCATGAGTAGACTCATAAGACTCATCAGTAGTACTTCCTTTTTGAAACTTACTTTCTCTCTGCATGCCCAGTACTTTCTAGATCTTTGGTGCCTCCTCTCATCCCTTCCAACCTTATGCCTTGTGAGTTCTACTTGCTTTATACCAACTTGTCATGCTCCATTTTTTTATGTAACCCAATCATCTCAAAGCTCTGTGGTTCATCCTTTGACCTACTCTGATCTTCTTTACTATTTCTGTTTGCCTTCAGTTTTCCAAGCTTGCAGTTCTTATGCTACATTATTTATGTTCTCAGCTGCTTGCTTCCCTCATCTTCCGTATGTATTCAACATCCACACTTGACTCCTGTGAAGAAGTAGTGACCCAACAATCCTGTCACACATTCCTTCCTTGACTCCAGGTATCATCTCAAGTTGCTTCCCAATCTTTTGTATATCCTGCTATTGTCTGTGCTTTACCTATTCTTTGTCACTTCTTCTCTCAATCTGCTATCTCATGTTGTGTTTACACTGATCCTAAGTACCTCTATAAATCAGAGCTTCAATACTTCTCTCATTAATTCTAACATTTACTGCTCCATCTTCCTGCTTTCCAATATATTTGTAATTTTTCTTTCGAACTCAAAATTTTATGCAGTTTCTCTTCACAATTTACACTCAGTAATGTCTGTGTTGTCAGTAAACATCAACAATTACATTTTATCTTTTTTTTGTACCATCCTGCATCACTTCATCCTTAAGAACTGTAAAACACCTTGATTACATACCATTCCCATGTCTCAGACCCCACATGCACCAAAGCTGTCACTTTCCTGTGAAAATACTCCTGCTACAGTCTTTGATCCCTTCATAGCCTTTTAATCCCTCTCAATTCAATTATTTATCTTCTTTGCCATACATCTTCAGCACCCTGCACACTACTTCTTTTATCAGTTCTGTCAGGAACGATTTCCAGATTGTAGTGTGTCATGCAGCTGTTTTCCCTTACTTTTGAAACTTTTCCAGTCATTGTTTCATGGTCAAGTCATGATCTACACAACCCCTCCGTTGCCCAGACCCAAGTTATTCTTCCCATAAAAATCTTTCTGTCAAGTTTCTTGGTAATTAAAATTTTTCCATACCCCTTCTTTATTATTAAGTAATGTTTTAGCCTTTAATATTTACTGTTCCCTCTTGTCACCTTTACCCTTGAACTGTGGAACGATTATTCCTCTCTTTTAGACATACGACATACCTGGTTAGCCCCTCAATTGCATAATGACCGCCGTACCGCATCATCTTATTTGTAATCCCGTGTACTCCTGGTGTTCTTCCAGCCTTCAGCCTCATATTCTTCATATTACATCTCCATTTGTCACCTCAGCCAGCATTCCTAAACTTAAAGTAACATCTTCCATTCATTTGTCATTCAGTTCTTTGTCTGTGCTCCCTTCCTCATTCAACAAATCTTCAAAATGCAGTACTACTGTATTCTGTTCATCAGTCCAGGATTGTATTCATTTTGTCTCTCCAATTGGTACATCTTTTGTTCCCAAATTCTGCAGCTTAGTAACTTCTTTTTTTTAAGTCATGAAAGTCCACCTCAAATAATCACCCTTTTTCCCCCTTGTTAAAACTTGCACATCCTTAACTGACTCCTTATTGTGTTTATTCTTTCTCCTTACCCTCTCCTTTGGTACCCATTAACCTTCCTTGGTGCCTCTGTTGCCCCGTTATGGCATTTTATGCACTTCCCTACTTCCACTGCAGCGTCTTTCACCTTAGTCAGTACCACTTATTTCTTTAACAGGTTAACTTGTTCTAATTTGACCAATAAATTTTACTGATGTATAATGAATGTCCTGTCTCCATTTGGGCATTCTGATAATTGTCCTACTTTCAGTTCTGGCATTCTGTCTCTGTGCAGATGTTGCATCCTTTGATCCCAAGAGCCATTTCTATTGTAATAGCACTTTCCTCTCAACGACAAATTGTTGTTATACTACTTGTCTGTTCAACCAGTTGATCATTCAACTACATAATTGTTTTCGAAGAGTTGTCTTTCGACCAGTAGTCTTTCAGTAAAAGGTCTACAAATGATTCTGCTAACTGCAGGAAGTTTTGCCCTTTATTTATCCATGAGACTGACCTCATTATTGTTGATTAGTTGATCTTTGCATGTACCTCTTCTGCTATTAAGTCTGGTGTAAAACAAGAGATGGTAAGAAATCTCTTGCAGCTGCCAACCTGACAGTCTCAATAGTTTTATGGATACAGTACGTATGCTGTTTTGTGACCTCCAAAGGTCCTTTCTTACCACTTCCCCATAATTGTTAGGCCTGCTGTCCTTAAGTCAATAAAGGGTAGCCTTGGATTCCAATGTATCAGCTTTCTGTCACAGGAGAAAAGATATCAACATCAAAAAGCTTCATTTAGGCAAAATAATGAAGATTATAGTCTCCTAAAAACTTTCCCCTAGAGTCGGAGTTTTTCCTAGAGACATAAGCCAAAGAATCAGTTCCTAGGCCCTTAAAAGGATATCCAATCACATCTCTGTAGACCTCAAGGTGCTGGGATAAGTTGGTTATTTCATCTTAAAAATTGCTTTTGGAACAGAAAAAGTCTTCTTAACCTTCTGAAATGGAGTCCTCCAGGCCTCATTGAGTCTTCCTGTTCATTTGCCTTTCTTATAACTCATTTTGTTTTGTTTGACAAATCAAAGATTTCCAGGTTGGTGATCCTGTTTGGCCTTTCTACAGCCATTGATTTCTTCACTCAAGTCATGGCTATGATTGCAATTTGCTCTTACTATATACTATATATATATAGGAATACAAGTTCTAAGCATTCCAGGATGGTGGACTCATCATAACTAAAGGCAGGTTTACGCTTTAGGATGCTTCCCTTGAGAAGCATTCTGTGAATAGTATATTTCTTTTAGAAGAATTAGGCCTTTTTTGTAAAGAAAATAGTAAAATTGAGATTTTTTGTAAACATCTTGAAAAAGAAGCTTTTTTTCAGCCAATGAAGAACAATCTCTGCCTAATGAGGTTCCCCAATTTGAAAACCTAGTTCCCCTGACTCCTGGGGGAAGTTAAGATGCCTTGCCTTTCAAATGTAAAGAGAAACAACTGTATTGATGATAGGGCATCAACTTATTCCATCAGAACTCAAAGACCTTCTGCCTAGATGCTTAAAGGCTATTTATTTTCCCTTCTGAGGCTTTTCTCCAAATTTGTTTTTGGTTGTAAGGTGCCTCTTGACCCAACAAATCTTCCTCCATCAAGGCCCTCACAAGACAAGACAGTTCCTTTGCAAGTTCTTTCTTGGAAACCAGGTCATCACACATTCCTGAGTTGTGAATACTCTTCAGCAATCTAGGAGAAGGGGATAACCATCATATGAGTTCCTCCCTTATAAATGGGAACTTCACTTTTTCATAGACGTGTCTCTAAAAAACCTTTAGCATTTTGAGATGTAATATAGGTCTGTCCTTCGTTCAAGAGCAAGGCTTGTTTTTAATCAATTGAGAGCTCATGAAGTACAGGTTTGGCTACATAGACTTTTTCAAATAATCTATCATTCTAAGTTGATTCAGTTAAGTTCTCAGTGAATTGGAAACATATCAATCCATTTCATCCATCACCTCCTACCCCTGGGACATCCTCCTCAAGTACCTTCGTATGTTTTCTCTTTGCTCTCTTGTTTTTCTCCTGTAGATTTATCAGTTAACATGTTCTCTAGCTCCCTTACTCATTCTGAATTCTAATATTCTTTTTTATCTTCCTCTTTTTGTATGGAAATATGAGGGAATGTATTTAATGCGTGTGTGTGTATGTATTTCAGTGTAAAAGCTTATGCCTTGTGCACTTATTTTCTTTTACATTAACTTTTCTTTCATTCATCACCACACTGAATGACCTATTTGGTCCAGTCCTTGGCAATATTGCCTAGACCTGGTATTTCATCCTAATCCTTCAGGCAGCCCTATGAGAGCTGAAAGTCAGTTCATTGGTCTAGTTAAACTATTTCAATTATAGTAAAAAAGTTTTTTTTTTTTTTTTTTTTTTTTTTGTTTTTTTTTTTTTTTTTTTTTTTTTGTGGGGTGGGGTGGCGCTATTCTGATCATCTCACCTAATGCAGACCTTAATTGTAATAATTTTCTTCTTTCTGGCAAATTTGCTAGTTTCTGTGTCAGGGAGAGTGGCATTATATTCTGAATGAGCACTGGGGTTATTTCACCTTCTTGCATAGGAAAATTGTTTGGCTGCTGAATCTGAATTGTAAAATAAGACAAAATATAGTGGTGCTTTCCATAAAGACATTTCTGGTAAATAATGAAAAGCATATTTCGTTCACTAAGGTTAAAATGGCAAAGAATAATTAATATTCTGCCTTTTAATTAGCATGCAATGGTTTAGTTTCTTCAACTAATAAAGTTGAAGATGATCTTTTGTTCATCAATCAAAATTAAGAGAAGGTTTCTGTGGCAACGTGCTTATATAAACAATGAGATTTTTGCAAACCTTGTGTCAGAATGAGCAAAGTTTAATTCATTTCTACTGTTCATACTCAATTGTAAGCCATTTATGACTTGTAAGTTTGTATGTAAATAAATTGCCACCTAAATTTGATATTCTTGGTGGATTTATTTCTGGCCGCATATCCAGTTCTTAGGTCAGCAACTTGATGCAGGTATTTCATATGACACCCATTATTTATTGGCCCAAATTTGTGGTTTTTCTCAAGTCCAAAATACTTGATTCATAATTTTAGTAAATAAGAATATCATCAGTTAGCTAGCTAGCAGCACTTGGCATGTGCTCCATGGATCCTTATGTTTCAGTCAGGGAGGAGCCTCACTTTTTTGTTTATACGTATAGCAGCCGATAGAAGAACTGTACATGGGCCTAAAACTTGGCTGAGTACCATGCACAGTGGAAATGATCAACAGAAAAGGCAAACACAGTTGAGATCTCATGTCTGGAACTTGTGAGGGTCCCTTCTCTGTCTGAGATACATAACAGAAGCAGCAGCCGCAGCCGCAGCCGAGATCCCGCTCCTCAAGCTCTGTTGGGGCCTTGCAATTGATGGAAAAGACTAACAGAAGAAGCGCATACGTCTGAGGCCAGTATTGGATATGTCCAATGTCCCCTGCCCAGAAGAAACAAACAGCAGAATTGGCAAATGCAATGAGTTTTCATGATTAACAGAAGCAACTAATAGAACCTGAAACCGCCTGGATCTTTTGGCAGACAGAAAAGATTAACAGGAAATACAGAACTTTTCATGGAACTTTTTACTATTAAAGGGAACCTGGGTAGGATCTCAAGATTTTACCTTTTAGGCAAAAAGGGCAGTAGAAGCAGAATTCCTTGTTTCTTGGTGGTTCGATTTTGCTGTGGATGATAGGCCAGGGAACTGAATTTTTTTCTCCCAAGGGCCAATCCAGGACAAAAGGAATGGGCAGATAAACAATTAGAAATTTGTGGATGTACTGTCAGATAATCCAGTTTTTTTTTTTTTTTTTTTTTTTTTTAACTCTGCTATCATGGACCCAGATTCTTGAAAGGTTATGGTCTTGTTACTAGAAAGCATATACATATGTATGTACTGTCCCAAGACCCTTCCATGAGCCTTCCAAAGCTATCTCAGTGCACCACTGTGACCTAGCAAGAAATGCTTTACCAGATTTCTTTCCTTGCAGCGGAGACATTACAAGAGAGGTTTCATATTGGAACCTTAGGCTTCTTCTGTTCTACATTTGCCAGAGAATATATATTTACTTTTCTTGAAGTTGGCCCAGTTAAGTGCTGAAAAAGATCTTCCAGCTATACTAACCCCAACATTTCTGAGGTTTGTCCTGCTTTTGTTTAGAATAAGAATCTCTGCCTGCTTGGTCGGCTAAGAATTTGTTTTCACAGACCCCATGTAGATATGGGCAAAGCTGAAGACAAAGATGAAGAATATCTCTTAATGACCCCTCTTGAAGAAGGGTTTGCACCCATTCTCCATCAAGTTGTCAACCTTTGATGCAGTATCACCTTGAATAGTTTACATCTGCTTGGGCACCTTCAAGGCCCCAGGTGATGAGTTAGCCACTCCTTACAAGTAACTATCCCACAAGGTAGAGGCGAGAGATCTGTCCTCTGCAGTTGAAGTGATAGGGAGGATACAGTTCCAGGTAATCTGGACCAAACTCAGTTTCCCTCACTTTCATATTTTATAAAGAATACTCTGTGGAATTACAGTTTCAGACTTCTTACTTTGTTTTCCATAGAGTTTTGGTCTATCAGGTACAACTTCTTATTCCCTGAAGAGCCATCCTCTTGTCTGTAAGTCTAATCATTTGTTCCTGTCTGCTTATTACAAGATATCCTTTGACAAATTTCCCCCCACCTCCCTGCAAATTTCAAGTAGTAAATGGCGGGTTTGTGTTAAATGTGA
Organism: Macrobrachium nipponense; assembly: GCF_015104395.2. NCBI lineage: Eukaryota > Metazoa > Arthropoda > Malacostraca > Decapoda > Palaemonidae > Macrobrachium > Macrobrachium nipponense. The sequence continues at coordinate 126,030,504 of NC_087202.1, forward strand.
TTGAACTTTTTTTAAAGCAAAATAAATTTTTTTCAAAAAATACCCATCATTTTCATCCAGCGTCCTACCTCCCAATCCCCGCAATTTCTGTCCACCGTAGCCCAACCACAGGATGTACGTACGGAGAGTATGCACAGGGCTGAGAGTCATTCAAGTTACGATTTATTGTAAGGGGAAGAAGTGTCAAAGATTTACAAAGACTATGAGTGTGGATCAATGCAATTGATAGGTTTATACTGATTTCTTTTAAAAGATAATTTTTATCTGCTCTACCATATTTATTGTGCATCATCTAACTTCCAATGATTTAGTTTTGGGTTCATCGCCCCTCTCTCATAATCCACTTTTCTCCAGTTCTTAAATGTCTTTGATTTCTGTGAAGTTAACCTGAAGAGCTGTCTTCCTATTGTACATTCAAATGATTGAACCTTGACTGCTCTCAAGCCAAGAAAATTATTTAAAGTTTTATTCAGTTTTGTGTAAATCTTATGTAAAAGAAAGGGTAGACGTGTAAGGTATTAGTAAAAGAAAATCTCAGAAAATACAGTGTTTGAGTGATTAAGCTGTAGGGGAGGTTTGCAGTCTCCAGCACCTCTCAAGTTGATGGTTGATTAGGACCATTCTTCCTGTGCAGTTTGGTAGAAGTCTTCTGCCACATTCAATTCAGGATTCGAGATATGGGTAGAAACAGGTGTTTTAGTAAAGTCTCGGAGGTTATTTTTTCATATTTTTGGTTCTTTGTAGACCACTGATTCAGTCACTTGCTTGAATTTTGTTGTAGAAAATTCCAAGAAGAATTGCATGATGCAGTTATGCTAGAATGAAGTGTTTATATCACATTGACACTCACTTTGTATACATCAAGCTCTTCTGTATTGTATCAAGATTGTTGGAAAATAAAATGGCCAAAGCCATTTGACAAAGGGGTTGATGTAGAAAATAAATGTGAAGCTATTCTTTCATGTAGGATATCTTTTGATTATTGCTGAATGTTGAGTGTGATTTTGTGAAAAACTGTAAATTATCTTGTGTGGCGGTTTCTGTTTCATAACAGATAGGGCATTCAGATGCTGTTATTTCTCTGGATAGATCATTTTAAATTTGCAGTTATGAGTTCCTTTATGAATTTACATATGGCATGTACTTTATGTGGTAATGAAAAAAATCACTGAAGGTGGCATAAACTAGTGGTTAATGAGTTGAGCAATCTCTACTTGTCTATTACAGGTATCCCCACTGTTACTTAGGTGGTTGCTTTGTACTTATTTTGCTCATTCTGAAGTTGATGCAATCCTTCAATAATGATGCATAGTTAGTGCTATCTTTGTACTGGGCAATAACCAAATATCTATGTGTTTCACAATCTGTATGTGTGAATAGTTACCACCAAATGGATGTATAGAGTAAGCCATTTTGTCTCATACTGTAATGATGATTCTCAGGTAAGAATTATCGTAAGGAAATATTCCAAAATAAAAAATGGAAGATATGTAAACAGTTGTCATTGTCTTCACATTTTTGTGTGGTACTACGTAGTAAGTTTTACTACCTAAATGCACAAATTGATTAATTTACCCAACTTTCAACTCAAGTCTTTAAAGATATTCGAGTTATGAGTGGACAGATGAGTTAACAGAACAGCATGTTCTGACATTATCTTGGCAACATCATTAAAACCTACATGCATGCTTGTATGCAGGTACATGCTCACACACACAAACACACACATACAAATGCCACAAAGGAAAGTGAAACAATGGAATGGTGCTAGGCCTTTCCACTTACTTTCCTTTACCTGAGTCTGCTAAATAAAGGACAGTAAGTCAAAAGGCTTAGTGCCACTTCATTGTTTCTCTTCCTTAGTCATGTTCCATATTTTCATGCATACATACATATGTAATACATACATACGTACATATATCTATATATATATATATATATCTAATATATATGTATAATATACTATATATATATATATATATATATATATACATACATACATACATACATACTAAACTACATACATAAAATACATACACACACATACACAGGCAGCCCTCAGTTAATAGGGGGGGTGCCGTTCCTGGCCAATGTTGCTAATCAAAATTGGCATTAACAGCACTAAAAACCTGCTTAATGGCACCGCTAAACAAATATTGGCGCTGTTAACCAGAGATTGGCACGGCTAACCAGATATCGGCACCGGAAATCCAGTTAACAGCGTTGCCAGGCAAGCGCCATAAAACAGGATAGCCGTTAACTAATGCCGCTGTTAACCGAGGGCTGTGTGTGTGTGTATATATAATATATATATATATATATATATATATATATATATATATATATATATATATATATTATATATATATATATAGATATATATAGATATAGATATATATATATATATATATATATATATATATATATATATATATATATATATATATATATATATATATATAATATAAGGAGCTAATAAAAATGCCAATATTTCATGGACTGCTGTCTCTCTCTTCAGATAGGTAGTGAATGATAAAAGTTTAAGAAAAGGCAGTATTTATACCAAGAGATCCATCCACAGTTAAGCCATTTTATTTCACTCCCACTGATAATTCCTCTTTAATCCTCTTAAGCATTGGTTGAAGGAAGATTTTATCTATGACATCTGAATCCCAGGCGCCCTTTGAGATGTTCATCACCTGTCTGTTTAATCAAGGCCAACTCTATCATCTCACTTTTGTATCGACAGTTGCTGCTGTAAATTATACATGATAAATTCCAGTTTATTCTATGGTTATGGTTATTTATATGGTTGAAAATACCAGAGTTCTGTTTTTCATATCTAACTGCCCATTTATGTTGTATTAATCTCTGGGAAAGTGATTTTCCTGTAAAACCGATGTAAGATTGATCACAGTCCAGGCATGGGATTTCGTATACTCCTCAGTCTGTTTGTTTTGTCTTTTGTTGGACGTTAATCAGGGATTTGGGTAAGTAAAGGCAAAAGGGTTAGATTTTCCAAGAGTCTTGATCACTGTCTTAATCCTGTCCAGGTATGGAATTTTTATTTTGTTGTTGGGTGTCTCTCTGGTCTTGTCGTTATGAATCGCTTTCTCAGTAATACGGTCAGGATACCTTAAAGACGAAAGCTGCTATGAATTAGTTCAAATTCCTTTTCCAGGAAATCTGGGGAAAAAATTCGTAAGGCTCTTAACTATAGATCGCTGGCTATGCCTATCTTGATAGGAATGTCATGATAGCTAAAGTACTGAATGTATGAAAGTAAGAACGTTGGTTTTCTGTATATGGTAAATTTGTATTCTGTTGTATCTCTAGTTATATGATATGATATATATATATATTATATATATATATATATATATATATATATATATATATATATATATATATATATATATATATATATATATATATATATATATATATATATATGTATATACAGGCAGTCCCTGGGTTAAGACGTCTCGGCTTACTACGTTCCGAGGTTACGACACTTTTCAATTATATTCATCAGACATTATTTCCTGGGTTACGACGCATGTTCCAGGGTTACAACGCCTACAATGCTCATCTGGCAGATGAAATATGACACCAAAAATGCAAAATAATCAATATTTGAAGGTTTTTTGATAAAAATGCCATAAGAATGCAGTTTACATAGTTTTCAATGCACCCAAAGCATTAAAAGTAAGGTTTTCTTAGGATTTTTGACGATGTTCCGGCTTACGACGATTTTCGGCTTACGGACGCGTCTCAAGAACGGAAAACCCAACCCCCGGCGTAACCCAGGGACTGCCTGTATATATACTTATACATATACATATACTATATATATATTATATATATATATATATATATATATATATATATTATATATATATATATATATATATATTATATATAGTACTTTATACCATATACAATCTAAGTCTCTTCGCTTTTGCGAAAGACTTTTTTTTTGTTTCTTCCTTACGACTGTCATTCGTAAGTATTTCTGGTTCCTTCCATCTCCTTGTGATATTTATTACTGTAAAAGGGATAAAGTTTCCCCAGACAACCTTTGCTTGTATGAGAGAGAGAGCCATTTAGCACTATGCCTAACTCACATGAATCCGTTGATATAGGATAGAATTCAAAGAGTCAGCTGTACAAATTTATTATTCATGCTTCTGAACAGTGAGTGAGTTTATCTAAGTCTTTAATGACTGTAAATGATTTCCTATCAGAAGAAATCAGTACATGCCCCGTCAAATTGGATATTACTGGACTTGAGTTATTCGTCATGAAAGTAGGAAACGGTGCTATTTTGTATGATTGCCAAGCATCGGAAGAATCAAAAGGTATTGTGATCATAATTCTATAATTTTCAACGCTGACTGATATTAGGCTATAATAGAACTCTACTTTATGGGCGTCTAATAAAGGAATATAACCTAGTTTCTCCCGTCCGTTTTCCAAAGTTAACGTCAGATCTTTAATAGGCATGAGGTGTGGAGATAACACACCCTTTGTCGCTAACGTAATAGCTTCTACATAATCTTTTGATTTCTCAATAAAATGTGATATTTTCACACGGATATGATCTATTTTCGAACTATAGTAAGCTAATGTAGCCAGCAAATGTTGAACTTCCATGACCTGATCGATATTATTTGAATGTTTGTTTACGATACTCATTATTTGATTGATTGAAGATAACTGACTGCGAAGTTCGGACAAAGCTAATTCGGTTTTGTGTTGCAAAACTCATTCTTTTATTTTGATTATTTATCTTAAGCGATTTGAAATTCCTAAGCCTAGATTCGCAACATATCCTAAGATGTTTAGTCCAGCCAGAATAAGCGGTGCGGCGTTCGAGAGTATTGTGCCGCACAGACCACATCAGCAGGTCACGAGCAAGTTCCTCTGCCTCGGCGGTTTTATTTTGTGTTCATAAGACATCAATTTCCGCGACGCTTAGGGTTTGAGCTAGCGAAATCTCTGAGTTAGCATGAAATTACGTTCGTAAACGCATTTCCTTAAGCGAAACAGCAACCAAACCTCATCAGGTCATTCTTTAAGTTAAGGACGTCATCTTCAGCAAAAATATAGCGTGCATATCCACTTCTGACTATATTACTTGACACGATGAATACATCGTCTGTTCTCTCGATAATCGAGCCATGATTTAAATTCTATTTCTTTCGTCCTAGCGCTCTTCCATACAACAAAGATGTCTGAATACACAATATCACTCCCAACAATAACAGATTCATTTTTGAAACCTGCAATGAGTAAAACATATAATAATCGCGTAAAAGAATAGGTTTACATACAAAGAATATGATTAATAGATATATATATAAATATTATACAAGTTTCATAAATACAACCATTTTTTATCCCTCACTATCTACTCCATCTACCTTTCTTATATTCTTTGATGCCAATGGAACTATTCTCACATCAGTGGGTTTTGGATACATTTTGAACCCTAAATCTATTGGCCGTTAAATTTTCTAAAATGTTAAACGGGCCTTCAAACTTAGGTGTCAGTTTATAATTTAAACCTTTACGTACGTATACTTTGTATGTATACCTGATCGCCCACGGCATATGTTCTAGTTGGCTTAGCTATTTTATCATGATTTTTTTTACATTATATTTGTGCTTCTTCTAGATTCTTACGAAGTATATGATATCGACTTATGCTTGCATCCATAACATCCTTTAGAGGATTTGATAAATTAGTTGTAGGCGTTAGTATGTGGAAAGGCGTTCTAGCCGGGTGATACCGTACAGTGCCTCGTGCGGTGTCATTTTAATAGACACATGATACGAGTGATTAAGTGTGCTTAGTACCGCAGGTATGGCAATGCCCCGTTGGGTCTGCCCCCCCTAAGGTGACCCTTAAAATGTTGTTTAAAACCTTACGATTTGGCCCTTTCCACTAGCCCATTAAGACTCTGGGTGATAGATCATGGTATTGATTTTCTTTATACAAAGGAATTCGCACAAGGAGTTAAGGAAAATGATTATTGAACTCCCCGCCCGAGTCTGATATAATGGTGTGTGGAATTCCATGTTTACAAATGTAGCACTCGTAAAAACTTTCTAGCGCACTCGACCCGCGTTTTTGTTTAAAGCGCTATAAGTTCTGTATATCGAGTCAAAGCATCTATGATTACTAGGAGGTGCTTATTTCCTCTGTCTGACTCGTAAAATCCTGTTAATAAATCTAAATGTACTCTTTCAAGGGTTGTTGGCACGGGGTAAGCCCCTAGGCTGACAGGTGTCTTCGTGTGCCCTTTGTATTCTTGACAAGTGCGACAATTTGCTATGTGCTTTTTTATATCTGTAAGCATCGTATGCCAATAAAATAAGGATTTGGCTTTCTGTGACATTAAGGAATAACCCGGGTGTCCATGCAGTGGATTTTCATGCAACCATTTTAAGACAGTGGGTATGGAGTGAGAATAGGTACCACCACCTGGTTGTTATTCAACTGTGGTGTGTTGCGGGTTTTCCTCGTCACGGATCTACACAGGATATTATCCTTGATGATATAATTCTGCTGCTTATACTTTATGTATTCCTTTTCCTTCGGATTTCCGTTTAACGCAATGATGATTTTTTCTATTTGCGGATCTTTTCTTTGTTCTGTCTGTAATAGTTCAGCACTCCAGCCCAGATCTTCCTGTTCAGATATAGTTTTAACAATGTGCATGGAGGTTGAGATATCTATTACTTCAGCTAATGGCTCGGTACAAGATGAAGAGGGGTTTGCGTGATAATGCGTCAGCATGATATTTGCTTTCCCGGTAAATACCCGATCCTCGCGCAAAGTCCTGGATGATCATGTGCCACCGAGTTCCGCTTCGGGCTGTGACTAAAGCCTTTAAAGAAGTCGGTTAGCGGCTTCTGATCAGTGAGACCTTGACGGGATAACCGTATATTATTGAATTTAAAATGCCAACAATTGAATTAACAATAGCGAGCCCTTCCTTGTCTATTACTGCATATTTACTTTCGGAAGGTCTCAGTTTACGTGAATAAAAAGCTATAGGGAAAAACTGTTTATCATATTGTTGAAGCAATACCCCACCTACTCCTAGGTCTGAGGCGTCTGTTGCTATGAAGAATTCCTTACCGAAGTCAGGAAATTTCAAGATAGGAGAACTACCACAGTTCATCCTTCAATTTATCGAACGGCCTGTGATGATTTCAGACCATATGAAATCTACGCCCTTTTTTTATAAGATCGGTTAGGGGAGCGGCTATTATGGAGTAGTTTTTTCTAATAAACCTCCTATGTATCCGCTACATCCTAAAAACAATTGCTGTATTCCCTTGACGTTAGTAGGTATCGGAAAGTACGGATAGCCGATACCTTATCATGGATTACTTTTAAGACCTTCACTAGAAACCGTGAAACCTAAATAGACTAGTTCTGTTTAAAAAAATTCACACTTACTTATCTTTACCCTTAAATTATGCTGCCTTAGTCTTTGTAGCACTAACTATAATTTACGTAAATGTTCTTCTAATGTGTTGGAAAAGATTACTAGGTCGTCCATGTAGGCATGTAGGATATCTCCTAACAAGTCTCCAAACACAATGTTTATCATGCGAGTAAAAGTTATGGGAGCACAACGTAAACCAAAAGGCAATACGCAAAAATTCATAATGGTCCCCTGGCTGTGCTGAAGGCAGTGTATGGGATACTCTCCTTTGTTCCAACGGAATCTGATGAAAATCCCTTTAGTAGGTCTAAGCTGGTGAAATATTTGTTCTGACCTAGTAGAGATAGGATATCATCAGTAACATGGTACTGGGAATCTGTCAGGGATTGTTTTCTTCATTTAAACGACGAAAATCGACGCATATCCGCCAAGTTCGATCTTTTTTTTCTTTTTTTTGGTACTACTATTAACGGAAAATTATAAGGGCTGTTTGATTTCCTAATGACTCCTTCCTTTTTTAGCATTTTACCTACTTCCTCTGTTTATCTCATTCTGAATTTCATAGGAAGTCGGTTACGAAGGTACATAGATTACTTTCCTGTTTGTCCTTGAGCCTTATTTGATGCTCGATGACATCCGTTTTTCCTAAGGTTCCATCCGTAGTGGAAAAAACATCATGATATTTAGTTTAAAAGATTCAAAAATTTCTGCTGAATTTCTTCTTCTTGAATGTCCTTATTGATTTTGTTCTTTATAGATTGCAAAAGGGATTCCATCGCAACTGATTGAGCGTGATTTATCTCAGCTACGGTAAGAATGCGATGTTTATAAACTTCTGCATCCAAGATATGTTGATTTTGTGGATTACTAAAGTGTATTCAAATGATTACAGACTTCGATGTGACATTGTTGTTGTGAGCCGACTGTATAAATGGTTGTGTGACGGATAATCCGTGTGTTTTCAGAGTTTCGGAAAGGATTAACGTTTCAGATCCTGGCAAGGTTCTCTTTACACGCACTAATATGTTCGAAGTTACGTTAGACTCGAGAGTTTGCGTGCAAGCTGATATTACAGGCGAGCTAGAGTTCTGTTGGGTTGCATGTATTATTTCTTGGTTCATGAGACAGGTGATTGGTTCTTTAATGTAAGTGACAACTCTGTCTGCCTCTTTATTATTTAAAACTGATTTTAGGGTATTAGAAGACTTATAGAATTTCCCTTTGATATACACGCCGTGTTTTGCAGATGCTAAGATAATAATTTTGAGTTGCCCATAGACGGGTATCCGATAATTACTGCGGGATACATATTAATGTTTTGTACAACGATAAAGGTATCGGCAAACGTGCGCTTACCGACCTTGTACTGTACATGAGTTATTCCTACCACATTTAATTCATTATTCCCTATGCCTGAGATTCTTATTCCGGACTTCTCTATAGGGAAATTTGAAAAGAGTAATGATGAGTCCTTAAAATCCATGATATTACGTGGACTATCCAGAATCAAAGAACAAAGTGAATGACTTATGGTCCAAATTTACTGCATGTAAGGTTGGTCGCAACTCGTCTTGACTAATAATTGCATGAATTTGTTGCAAATCTACGGGAACCTGCACAGATTTTTTGGATTCGGTCCGTGTGTTTCATAGGAAAATCAATTGCCTCACAATGAGCTGATAAATGATTAAACTGATTATTTTGATACAAAAGTTATGTTGATATTGATGACCAACATCGCCCTCTCCCCCCCCCCCTGGATGTGAACTACGTGGTATTTGTTTTGTTTATCACACCTTGAAAATTCGCTTGGCCAATGAGTCGGATGCATATCACAACATTGAAATGCTCCTTCCAAAATTCACTCAAGGTGAGGTTTGTGGTATCGGTGATGTCGAAACATCTCTTGAAAAGATGTTTCGTATACAGCTTCTAAAGTTCGATATCACTTGCTGGTCCATGGGCTGGAGGAGAGGGGTGTTGTTAGGCGGAAGATAAAGAACCTTGATGAAGGAATACTCGCTAGGATATCTTCCTCGAGGCCAGGAGGGTGAGCAGAGCTTTGTCCAACACCAGCAGGCATTTCAGAGGGAGGCGCTTCTCTTCCAAGAATTTCTTCACTGTCTGGCCAAAACACAGATTTACCCACTCCGTGAACAAAAGCCTCGTTACCCAGGCTTTCGCATTAGCCCTCCACGTCACTGGAAGCTTCTCCTTAAGCACTTTGTGGGCCTTGAAGGCTCGAAGAGTCTTGGAATGATAGACCAGTAGGGGCTTCACCTTGCAATCCCCACTGGCATTCGAACAAAGTGCAAGCATAAGCCTGTCTTTCATAGGCTTATGCCCGGGTAGCTTCTTCTCTTCCTCCATGATGTACGTCCGACGAGGCATTTTTTTCCAAAAAAGGCCAGTCTCATTACAGCTGAAGACTTGCTGAGAACTGTAGCCTTCCTTGGTCATCATCTCGTCGAACGTCTTTTTAAAGGCTTCGGCCGCTTTCGTGTCCGAGCTGGCAGCCTCCCCATGCCGCACCACCGAATGGATGCCAGTCCGTTTACGGAATTTCTCGAACCACCCATGCGAAGCCTTGAAGTCTGGGGTTGGCGTTGATGTCCCTTCTCCTCCGTCGTCTTCGGCCTGGGCAATCAAATCGTCGAAAATAGCGCTGGCCTTGTGGGAGATTGCCATCTCCATTATTGTATCGCCAGCGATTTCTTTGTCTTTTATCCAGACAAGAAGCCTTTCCTCTCGTCGTGCACGTGGGTCCTCTTGCTAGACAAAATAGTGACGCCCTTGGAAGGTGTAGCTGCTTTGATGGCATCCTTCTGCTTAAGGATTTCGGCCATATTCCTTGGCGATCACACTCAATCACATACCAGCTTCATACTTCTTGATAATCTCCATCTACGTTTCCAAAGAGAGCATCCTCTTCTTTCCGTAAATTTCAAGTTTCTTGGGACCCATGACTAACGTATATACTGTACGTAATTATGTAGTACGTATAAGTATGGAGTAAAGTTCTCACACAACACGATAAAGTATACTACAACGAAATCATTAACGAATTTACGTTAATAAACGAAATAGTTAGAACGAACGAATACCGTGTGCGTACGATACAGATGATGCTGTGCAGTGGCCGAAGAAGCACGCCGCTACGTAATAGATGCATGATGGGAAGGATGCTGACCAATAGGAGAGAAGGATCTCATGGCAGTGACTAGCATCAGGAACCAATGAGAGAACAGGAGGATGGTGGCGAGTCTACTCAGTTGGCGGCGCGCGAGTTTCAAAATTGTTATCGGTGGTCCATGCGAATCTCGAACTTTACAGCAACAAACCTTTCGTTATCTTGAGCAATTTTTGCGTAGTGTAGAAGCAGTAAAATTTTTACGTTATTAGCTTGCGTATCTCGAGTTTTTCGTAAGTTGAGCCTTTCGTATCTCGAGGTACCACTGTATATATATATATATATATATAATATATATATATATGATATATATATATATATATATATATATATTATGTACTAGCTATATATTATATGCATTAGCTACAAATGTAATTTAATATCCAATTCGCTCTACCGCCATTTTCATGTATGTTACCCGAACTGGATTCAAACCAGTGCACAGAGGAGGAATCAGGACTTCAGTGACGTTACTGAGTGAGGTATAAGTTTATACCAATTCCAACCTTACAAATCACTGTCGAACTCAGGTATTTGTAATTAGAATCGATATCAACCCACCTCTGCCATGTTAACAGTCGTACGTTTGCTGCACATGGCCACATTATGAATTTTTTTTTTTATTACCATTACTGTGATTCATATACACATGCATTAAGCTACAAATATCCTTAATATCCAATTCGCTCTACCTCAGAATTAATATGGCCGAGTCGGTAACATCACTGAAGTCCTGATTTCTCCTCTGTGCGCTGGTTCAAATCCATGAGGGGATGAAGTAATTATCAACTAAAAATTCCCCTTCAGTAACATATATGAAGATATATTAATTGCGAGTTAGAGCGAATTGGAAGTTAAAGGGCATTTGTAGGTTAGTGCATGTATGTGAATCACGGTGATGTGATAAAAAATTCTCATCATATATATATATATATATATATATATTATATAATATATATATAATATATCTATATATATATATATATATATATATATATATATATCAAAATTCTCATATATATATATATATATTCATATATATATAATATATATATATATATAATCTATATATATATATTACACATATATATATATATCTATATATATAACAATAGTGCCTCAGGATAACGAAATTAATCCGTTCCGAAGCGGCTTCGTAACCTGATTTTTTCGTGTCTAGAACTACGCTTTTACATGTAAAATGCCCAATTCTTTCTAAGCCCTTCAAAAAAAACACAGCAGTAAATTTTATAATAAAGCTGAATTGACCAATAAACAATGAAATACAATAATTTGGACCATTCAATACATAACGTAACTGTGACTGACCTGTAAATAAAGTGTACTAGTACATATGTAGTAAAATGTGAAACCTTGCTTTTCGAGTGAGGCAATGTCTGAAAGTGGTGACAGATGAGGAGGACAAATGACAGAAAACATGAACAATTAATTTTACAAGACATTAAAAAATGGCAGAAAACATTAACATTAAACTATACGAAGCACGTTAACAAATGGCAGAAAAATTAACACAACTTTACGAAAAACTTAAAATTAAAATTTTTCTTTCTTTTTTTCTTTTTTTTTATACTTTTTTACCTCACATTTTTTAAGAAATTTCAAATTCTTCCCACTTCCAATTTTCTGTTTTTTCATATCGCTTCGACCTTCCTGTTTGCTTACTACTAAAGGCCTCTTAAAAAAAATAACTATCCAAGGATGATTACTTCTTCCTGTTCCTCAAATGACTCCTGCAAACGTCATCGAACAGCGCAAGCATACGATCTGTGTAAGCCTTTTCGGGGTGTCTCTTTTCTAGAAATGATTGCACTTTATGAAAAGCAGTTAGAGCATCCTTAATTTCTGCCATTGTCATAGGGTCCTCCTCCTCGCCGCTGCTAGAGAACTTCTTGAACTACGTTATGTTGCATGGCCTCCAACTCCTGCAGGAAATCCATCGTAAGGTCCTCTTGGTGCTTCTCGAGAAGGCCATTCATGTCGTCCTCGTCGACGACCAGCCCCATGGACTTGCCAAGTGCAACGATCTCGTCAAGATCTGGTTGCAAAACAGTTTCAGGATCGTCAACTGTTTTTGAATCTGCGTCAGCTTCGCCCACATTGAATCCCTCAAAATCTCGGGCGGATACGGCATTCCTTAGCGATCACACTCAACCACATGCCAGCTTCATACTTTTTAATTATCTCCATTTTAGTCTCCATAGAAAGCATCCTATTCTTTCCGTAAACTTCAGCAACATTCTTGGGACCCATGGCTAATAACATAAGTAATTAAATTCACACACAACACGTTACACTAACTTACTACAAAGACAGCGAAATCACTAACATGAATTTACGTTAACAAACAAAATCTATGTGAATGAATGAATTCCACGTGTGTGTCATAACGCTGATGCGATGAAATGGTCGAAGGACGCCTTTACGTAGAGGCATGATGGGACAGATGCTGACCAGTAGGAGGGCAGGATCTTATGGCGGTGACTAGCATCAGGAACCAATGTGAGAGTGGGAGGATGGTAACGAGTCTACTGAGTTGGTGGCGCGCAAGTTTTAAAATTGTTCTCGGGGGCTGGGGCTAATTTTGGTTTACAGTATATACACCCTTATGCAACCTGAATTATTTTCGTACACAGAAGCAAAAAAAATCATCGTCTTTCCTTTCGTAACCTGGATTTTTGTACATAGGGACTTTTGTATGTAGAGGTTCCACTGTATATATATACATGTATTCAAATTGCATGAATATAATCTTTCAACTCACTGGTACATGTGCGCCTATATTGAAATTTTCCGGAATATTTTGAGTCAATGTTTTGTGTTTAATGGACCCCTTAAATGTTTTTTATGCAAGTATACCATTGTTTTAAGGCTGTGTAAATTAGTTTTGCAACCCCCTGTTACATCCATCCACTACCTTTCTCGTGGTGTTTAGTTTTTAAATCCTGTAGTACTACATACTTTTGAAGTACTGTTTATGGTGCTCATCACGCTGTTGTTTTATTTTTAAGTTTTGTCTTACAAAGAAGCCTTGAGAGAGTAGTTTATACTATTTGGGCGTGATGCATCAAATCTGTATTAAAATGATTACGTACATATTTGCTTTACATTTTACTGAAACGTTCGCTTAGACTGCGTCTTCGAGAAACATCTGTAATAATGTATTAGGAGTGGCATAATTGTTTGTTTCAGTTATTTCTTTTTTGTGTAGGTGCTGAAAACTCAGTGACTGAATAACAGGAAAATCTTTGTCTTACAGAGTTGAAAGGAGATGGCAATGCCTTTAACATGTGTGTTTATGTACTTTCATATGTTCTCGCTTTGTCACAGCGACTGAAAGTGTAACACACTTAAGAAATGACAGCGTCCTGTGATTCTTGTGTCTCAGTTACCACTCGACAAAATGTTTGTTGTCAGGCACAAGAGGTTTTACGTGTTTATCTTTCACTGCCTTTACAGAACAATGCAATATGCCATCACAAGTCTTTCAACTTTGCACAAAAAAGCTTATCATGTTATTCAGTCTTTGAGTTGTAAGTATCTCTACAGAAAATAAGTAAAAAAATGTCCCGAAGTTTCTTCGGTGCAATAGTTTTCTATACATCATATAATGCTGTATGAAACTCTCAGCCATGGCCTGGAAGTGGCCTGTGTTGTAGGTGCCAGATGTGTGATCATGGCTAACTTTAACCTTAAATAAAATAACAACTGTTAAGGCTAGAGGGCTGCAATTTGCAATGTTTGATGACTGGAGGGTGGATGATTAACATAGATACTTGCAGCGCTCTAGCTTCGGTAATTTTTAAGACAGAAAAAGTGCCCACAGACAGAAAAATAGCCTTCTCAGTATTACAGTAATCTAAAAATCAATTAAACAGTCATTCCACTCCTAAGACAGGTATTACACATTCACATATCCAAACCTTATTCCAAGTAGTAGCTAGTCACTCATATAATAGCTGTCATGTATTATCATTTTTTTAAATAGCAGTATACATACAAGGAAAATTGTATCAGACCCAGGAAGTTTTACATAGTTTGTGCATTTATGCCTGTTAATGAGAGAGAGAGAGAGAGAGAGAGAGAGAGAGAGAGAGAGAGAGAGAGAGAGAGAGAGAGAGAGAGAGAGAGAGAGAGAGAGAGAGAGAGAGAGAGAGAGAGAGAGAGAGAGTGAGTTTGTTGTGTTGGAAGTGGAGTACGTTTTTGAATGTGAATTAACAATTCTTGTAAATGGTGAGATAGTTTCTTTATGGGTTTCCAGTTATAGCTTCAAATGCTGGCTGATATTATTTGAGTTTAGAAATGATTAGGTTTATTTTCTGACTGGAAAGAGAGCAATGCTTCAGTGTTAACAGATTATGATTTTCCCGCTTTGAAAATCATACATTTTGGACAGTGGTGAACTCCTATGAGAAAATGCCCTGTGGAGTGAAATTATTGAAAAGTTACCGAGTAGTTGTGCCTGCAATCAGGTTCATTTCCTCCATTAATGTCTGTCCCATCTCACACTATTGCTATTATAACTGTTAGCCAAGCTGTGACCCTAGTTGGAAAAGCAGTATAAGTTGAAGGGCCCAAGTAGGGAAGAGGACACTCGTAGTAAATAAATGTAAGAGGTATGCAACAGCCACAAGATTAATTACGTAGAAAAAATTGAGGAGAGACAATCAATGGACAATGAAGTGAGACTTGTTAGCCTGCTCAAGAAAGACCATTAGGACTAAGTTTGAACTTCTGAAATTGCAGTGATTCAGCTTCATGATTAGGAAGACCATTGCATTTTGTTCACACCTGAAGCAACACTTCTTGGAAACTGGTATTGAACTATAGAAAAGGAAAGACCTAATTTCTGGAATTAACTGCGCATTTAGTGTTGTTTGGTGGATGGTATAGTTTGGGGAAACTGATTACAACAGATGGTCATATTTATGAAAAGTTTTTATAAAGTATACACCATGAGTTAACTGAATAATGGTGGTGTAGAATACTATAGAATTAAAGCCAAAGGTAAAAAAACTGGGACATAGAGGTCATTCAGCACTGAAACAGAAATTGACAGTAAAAAGGTTTGAAAGATGTAACAGGAGGAAAACCTCCCAGTTGCACTGAATCATTCATTAGGAGACGGTGGAAAGTTAGATGGAAGGAGATGATGAATGGAGGCACAGTAAAAGGAATGAAGAGGATTGCAGCTAGGGGCCAAGAGAGGCTGCATAGATCCTTAAATAATGCCTGCAATGCAGTGCATAAGGTGCACTGATGGTGCTACCCCCTTTGGGGAATTGAATACTATAATGGTGCCATGGATCAGTACTCTTAGCATCTGGGGAAAAAATCTTCTGGAACTCAATCTTTTGTTCAACAGTTTAATATGAAAGTCAGCTGTCAAGGATCAAACAGAGAAACATTACTTGAAATATGGTGTTTAAAAGATTGAAGAATTATGGTGGAATGCTTAACGAGGTTAGTTATGACATTTGAACCATATTGTAAGTAGTATTGTGAGGAAAATGTAAAATTTAGAAATGTGGTTAGCAATCAAGACATCCATTCATTAGTGAAAATGCAGGTGTATAGTTGAGGTCTAGTGTATTTTATTTACAGTGCTATACACCGCAGTATTCCCCTGTGCTGATGGTTCTTTGAAGTGTCCTTTCATCGCCTAGCTGCACATACTTTTTTTTTTTTTAGCCTTTTACTTTACCTCTGTTCCTACTCCCTTTTCTTCCATCTCATTGTCCAACCACCCCAGTTCCCTCTTTTACACTATTTTAAAGTGCTGAATGGCTGAAAGTTCCCAGTATTTGGCTTTATAGCCAAATCTTTGCAAATCCGCTACGTATAGGTAGAATGGAAGAAACTGATGGATTGAATAAGTCAGAATGTTAAGTACAGTGCCCTTTAAGCATACATACGTGTATTCAGCACTTCCCAATATATTCTCATGGAAAGGATATCAGATCCCAAATGATAAATTGTTGTAGATAGCTTGCAAATGTTTTTGAACACAAAAACACATCATACCGCATCATTTAAGCATATTGTTTGTCCATCACTTGATCAGTAGTACGTATATAGTAGGGGGCATATGTCTTGAGGGTCTGCTTACTACATGGGATTTTCATTGTAAACACATTCATTGTGTATGTTGCCTGTAGTATTCATCAAGATAGACATTCTTGGAGGAGGGGAGAGGCTGCTGCTTGCGTGTGGGTGCATATAGAAGCACATAGAAAGTGGGAAGAAGCTGTCTAGCAAGCAGCCAAATGAATGAAACAGTCATGAACTCCTTGCCATTTTGTGAAGCAGATGCCTTAATGGGAAATTATAATTTCAATCAAAAAATAACATCTTTCCCTCTGTACTTATAGTAGTACATATACATGAAAGTAGTAGAGGAACTGAACAAGAAGCAGCCAGACTTGTGTGCCATGAATTTTTTATCAAGAATACTGTGCCCCCAAGGGTTTTAATGTGGCATGTATCCACCTTTGTGGTGTGTTTAGTATTTAGTACAAGCCCGTTAGGGATGACTGTAAAAACATGAGCGAGACTGTACATATCATAACGTTAATGATACCCAAGAAATATTAGTCCTAGATAACGAACCCCAACCTTTGGCAAGGGGTGACTATCTAGGAAACATCCAAGAAAAGATACAATTTTCAGGTCTGGGGGAAGATTATGACATTGTTTTCATAATATATATTTTAAATTAAGTAAATCACTGGTTACTGATTTGACCCAAAATAATTATCAGGTGATTTCTACTTGGGTTTATTCTTTACATAATGAAAGAGGGAAACAAAGTTTCCCAAACGAATCTGTTGCCTCTGTTTAAGGATCAAGAAAATGTAGTGGCCATGTCTATTTTTTTTATTAGGCAAAATGCTGAAATGTTAAACACTGAGGTAACTCATAACAACATTGTATGCTTCCAACTGCCATGCTTAGCATGAGCAGACAAAAGTAGAATTTGTGAATTTGAAAGGTCATAACTCTCTCTCTCTCTCTCTCTCTCTCTCTCTCTCTCTCTCTCTTAATATTAAAGTTTAAGTAATATGTACCTTGTGAATTAGTGTTCTTTCTATTTTGTGAAATATAAATCATTAGAGAAGAAAGTGATGATTTAGAAACTTCAAGAACGTAAAGCACTTTTTCATCTCATACCAACTTATTTTCCAGTGAATAAAGGGCAGTTTTCTGTTTCAATATTGATATGTTTTTCTTTGATTTGGTATAATTTTTAGTTTTTCTTGCTTCTTTGACTGACATACAGATGCAGTAACTGTGACCCTTAGGTGTTGCTGGAAACTGTTCTCATTTGTTGTGTGGCTTGTGGAAGTCCATTGCTGACACTATGCGTAGATTTGTAAGGTGTATTATATAAGAGTAGCCAGATGTCTAACAACGCTGCAAGCAAACATCTCTCGGGTGGTCTTCAAATTTCTGTCTCGACTAACCTTCAGCAACACTATTACGTAGTTACTAATGAACTATTGGTAGTAGAGTTATTAACAACTGCTAATGTCTAGGCACAAATACTAAAATCTATAGTAATAATATGATACTATTACTGCCGTACTGATTTGTATATGATCTTGACTAATATTGTAAGGTGCTAATACAGTAATATATGAACAGTTGTTCTAATTTGGCTCAGTTTTCTTCCCTGTTGTAACCTTTCCCCTGTTGTTCCAGCTGTTTCCCAAAAGTGTCTTGTGATTCATGTGTTTATTGTGCTGTATGTAGTATACTCAGTTTTATCATTCTCCCCTTGCGCCCCCCCCCCCCCCTTTTGAATATACCTTTGAATGTCTTTGCATAGAGATGATCAAATTGCATTTTACTGTATTGGTGCAGCATCACCCTTGACTTGGATGTGATTCTGCAACATTACACTGTTCAAAGAGGTGTACTTTCGCAGACATCTAAGTACCACTTCCTAATGATTTTCATTGAATGCTCAAGATTTTTTAATGTTAGAATTTCTTTACAGACATTGCATTTAGCCGATTACAATATTCATGATTATGACACAATGTATATCTTGGTATTGTGGGTAGTTCTATGTCCTTAGGTTGGAGTGCAAGGCATCTCTGGATATGTCCTCCTCTATCTTCAAGTGTTTTTGTAGGTCTCTTGATCTTTTAACTTCTAACAGTTATCTTACATCTTTGTTTTAGTTAATCTGTACATGAAGTGAGAAGCAAATAGTTCAAATATTGCTCTATGATGAGTTTTCAGATCCCCCAAGTCAAAGTGTACATCATGGATATTTAGGGCATATGTACTGAGTATATTTGTGAAGAGTACTGTTGTCTGTCCATTACTAATTCATATAGTTGCAAGTTATTCTTTTGCAAATAGAGTAAGTATATTTATGTATGTATAATCATTGATTTTCTTTTTTTATATGCCACCAATTTTCATTCCTTCACCTCTGAACTTTTCTTTTTCCCATCATCACTACTCTGTCAGTATCTTGTGCACCTTTCTTTCAAAGTACTTTAGCTTTCTAGCTCTTCAGAAACCTTCCTCCAAGGTTCTTTTAAGACGTTAACTGGGATATTGAATATTAAGTATTATGTATTGTATTTGCTAAGTTTTGTGTATATGAAACTGGGTTCCAGAATTTTTTGTTCCTTTTATTGTATAGTTAAGGCCAGATGTCATTCCTATATCATAAACAGAGTGAAGCTGATGAATATTATAAGAAAAGTATGATAAGAGAACACTTTGTGTGATTTGCAGTAACATGGTTATATAGTTGGTTATCAGTAAGTATGAAGTGAGAGTAGACCCTATCTTGAAGATTTTCCATTCATTTGCAGTCTCATTTTAAAAAGATAGCAAGGGTCTGCCATATCTAGAATACAGGTATAGAATATAGATCTTACTATTCAATAGCAAATTGTGAGGAAAAGTATTTCAAATAGTATGTCATAGCGTTTCAAGACATAAAAGTGTGATACGTAATTAGTTTTTTGCGCTGCAAAATGATATCCAACTCATCCAAAAACTGCAGTAAAATTGTAAACATTCTTGAAAGAAGAATCAAGTGGTAGTACCGCATCCAGTAAGTACAGACTATTTTTTATTTTTAATCAAGTTCTTCTCGAGCTTCTTTTACAAGCATTGGAGAGCTCGTAAAGAAAAATTTTGATTACACCAAAAGGTATGGAGTGTACTTAATAATACTATAAACAATTGAAGAAAAGTTTGTTCAGATATTTCAAATCAGGGCAATCATGAAAAGTTTATTTCTAGAAGCTGTTAGCCAGTCAAAGATAATTTTATTTCTAGAAGCTGTTAGCCAGTCAAAGATAAGAATGGTAGTTGATTATAAATTACCTTTAAACGACAAAATGTCGGTGTGCAGTAGACCCCTTGTATCCGTGGAGGATGTGTAGCCTACCACACCCTCCACAAATAGCTAAAATCTACAAATACTTAAAACCACTAAAAGAATGCTTAGAAATGCCTATTTTGATAGTTAAAAACAAAATCTCTGGAAATGTTTATTCCTGAGTATTTTATTAATTTTATCACAAAAAGTGCATTTTTTCACACAAAAATTATATGAAAATACAGCAATTTGTGAATATTTCGGTGAAAAATACTGCAAATATGCAAGTCCAGGAATCGTGAGTCCACAAATAGTTGGGGTTGACTGTACTTCTATAGTCATTCTCTTCCTATTTTCATTGTAGATGTACGTATGTATTTGTTGTTTTTCTGTGCCACATCTCTTCCTTTGTACTTTAGTCTTAATCCACCAGGTCACTTCGTCAAACAAGTAGATCAGAAATCCCTGGATGGTTCAGTTCAAAGACTGTCTATCCTCTACTGCTACTTGCGAGTTCTCCCTCTACATGTTTTTTCCTGTTACTAGAATATCCTCTCTTAAAAGGTTGTGCGTTCACCAACCATTCCTTTGTGGCTTTGTTCCACTTCTCTCACTTTTTCATTACTGCATTTGCTAGTTGAAGGACAGTAGTCACATGCTCATTGATAGGGTTTTATTGTTATTGTGTACTTTGAAACTAGGATGAGTTTAAACGAGATATCCTTTAGGTTTCCAGGTCAGAGACGGAAGATCTTTAGACGGGATCCCATGCTTAAAAAAGAAAAGTAGAGACATTGATGCTCACTTGGAGAATTACATGAATATTATCTTGATTTGGAATGGAGGCATTGGAGTAATTGTGCTTACCTATCCATCTTTGCAGCTGGTCAGAGTTCTTGTGTCTCCATCCTCAGATAATAAATGATAGTTCAGGCTGAATTTTTATAACAAGGCAGCCTTGACAATCAAGTGAGAGTTGAGAGAGTGGAGCTTATAATTTTCCTTTATGAGTGTTGTTACAGCTTCCCAGTTCAATATTTTATTGGTGTTCTGTTAAGTCAGTTCAGAAATTGAACAGGAAAAACTCTCTACATTAAAACATTAGCTCTGCCAAAGAGAAATTTTTATTGAAAACCCCTTTAAGTACTCCCTGCATAAATGGGAAGTCTGGTTTCCGTAGTGCTTATTTTTCAAGATACAGAGTAAAACATTGGCAGGAACTTCCTGGCCACAGAAACCTTTCATTTATGTACATACATGTAAGTATTCTTAAATCTGAAGGGCAGTAATTGCCCAGAGCAAAACAGTCAACTGCATGAGATCTTCAGAAGTACTAACAAATAAATCATTGGTACATATTCTAATCATGTAGCAAAATTAATTTGAGAGTAATGTGGGAGTATATGACAAAATTCAGTGCAAGTACAGTGTGAAAGCATTATTCAAAACCCCCAAAATTGAAGTGGTCACATCAAAAAGTTAGTAAGAAAATAGATGTATCTAGATTTCTAAAATACTTTGTGGTCCAAGTGAATACATATTCAGTGTAGTACCACAATTTGTAGTATCATGCTTTTTTTCTCTCTCTCTCCCATTGTTGCTTAATTAATAAAACAATTTACAAAGCAAACTTGTATGTGTACAGCGAACAGCAAAATGTATAGTGATACATACGACTGGTAAATGCAAAAGTGAAAATGCAAATACGTACTAAAAGGTTTATATTATAGTAAAGCATTAATTATCCTTTCAGAATACTGTACAGTACATGGGACCTCAATTGAAGTATGCTGTGATTCTGAGTGTATTTGTCAACATGTTTTGAATTAAACTACAATGAATTTTAAACCCTCAGTGCAGATATGATATGAAAAAATTCAGTTTCTACTGTATAAGTAGTTTAAATTCCTGAATATTGCTCTTACTGGACTATAGATGATATTGCTGGAATACCCACATGCTCATGTAAAGTTGAAAAGATGCGTTGTTCATCGTAATTTTGAACAAAAACTAAATTACGTATTCGGTCAGAGTCACCTTTCGCAAAAGATAACTTTTCAGTGACCTGAATGAATTGTTTGTGAAAGTTAATGTATGGGTCTCTTCTCACTAAGATTCATAGTTTTGTATACTATTCTAAGTTACAGAAAATAATTATCAAATATCCGATTAATGATGAGTGAAAAACCTTGGTCTCTTCTCACTTTTGTCTGTGGACAGAAAAAAATTGAAGAAAATGTTTATTTCCTTCGTCTGTTTGAGATAGGAACTGTGAGAAGAAATCCTCCAAAACATGTATGAAAGTAAAGACCTGTACTACATTTTAAAGAATTGTTTTAGCAGAATCCTGAGAGTAATTTCAGTACACTTCTTTTGAAGCTGCATGCCTTAGAGGACTAAACCCCAAATCAAGATAATTTACAATTTTCCAAGGGTTCATTGCCTCTATACTTTGGTGGCTGTGATTCTTTAATTTACATATACTATAGCATTTTGAACATGCTGTTTAGTAGCTGAGATATCTAGCAAATACTAGAAAAACTTCATAACTGTGACTGCAGATTCAAGCAATGACTCTTCAGTTGGAAGAAATGTCAATTTGGAAATAAAATCATGTGGCTCTCTAGGGAGCAATGTCATGGTAAATATATCATGATAGATATTAACTTAAATATTTATATTTAAATGAGTGATATACCAATTAATTAATAGCCTAGGGAGATATGGTAGGTATTTAACATATATTATCTGGAAAAAAAAATGCTGGTGTTAATGGTAGATGAAATGGAGAAAGATGGGTGCCTGAGTATGTAGTCTCTGCTCCTTGTGTGACAAGATATGCAATAAAAGACAATGATATTTGGTCAGTGAAAGGATAGATTTCAGACACTGATGATGTTCTGGAATTGGAATATAAAATTTAGGCCAAAGTCCAAGTGCTGGGACCTATGAGTTCATTAAGCACTGAAAATAATGTTGAAACTACAATTAAGATAGGGTGAAAAGATAGAAAAAAAAGAGACTATGAATATAGTCGGTACGTATAGTTAAAGAAATGAAAGGAGTTGCAGTTAGGGGCCTTAGGGATGCTGTAAAGAACCTTAAATAATACCTACAGTGCACCACGTGAGGTACACTGGTGACACTAACCCCCTACGGGGATGATGATGTTCTATATAAGTGTTGAGTTTTGTTCTCAGATTTTAGTATGTGGTCCCCCTGTATTGGTGGGG
Organism: Macrobrachium nipponense; assembly: GCF_015104395.2. NCBI lineage: Eukaryota > Metazoa > Arthropoda > Malacostraca > Decapoda > Palaemonidae > Macrobrachium > Macrobrachium nipponense. Next base: position 126,053,757 of record NC_087202.1, read on the forward strand.
ATGTGTACCAGATCCCCCTCCACTAATAGTTAGAATCCATAACATGTTTAGTGGAATAATGCCATGACTTTTATCAAATAATCAGGTTGCTTCCTAGATGTGACATTGTCGCATATTCATCCAGTACCACAATGATTCCATGGCATATAAATATAAGAAGCACTCATAGGAAAGGTGAAAGGAAAGAGCAGGCTGACAATGCATGTTTGCTGTATCACTTGAACAAAGCTGCTGTTACACTGCACTTGTTAAACCAGCTAGTTGAAGATTTCTTTGCTGTCATACTTTTTTCCGTGTCAGAAGATGAACTTCAGGTGAAGTTGTTAAATTTACATGACCTCTTTTCCCGTTTTCTCCATGGAGAGCTTCAAACCATTTTGGCTCTGGAAACCCTCAACTCACTATGTACTTTAAATTTCTTTTAGTTCAATTTTTTTTTCATTCTTGGGCTTTCATCCCTTCCAGTAGCCTCCCTTCTCCATTAAGGTACTTCCATGCTAGGAAGTGTAAATAAACTTCTATGTAAGTAATACGTATAAGTATACATGCTAAGGAGAAATGTTTTTTCTCCCATTATGATGACTTTTGAGATTCCGTGATCTTGGCACAAGATCTGAAAAAGAGCTCCTCCAGCTAACTGTAAAGCTTCTTCCTGCAATACCTGTTATCCCACGCTGTCAGGACAACAGAATTTTTATTAATATAATACTGTACTTAATGCTGGAATAGTAAACTGACATAGTGGGTACTCAAAGAACTTCTGTAAGTAACATTTTGGCTGGCCATTGGTTTTTAAGCTACAAAAATCACCCCTGTTTTTCCTGGTAGCTAGTGTTGAAGAATTTGGTTTTGCCAGTTCCAGATTGTTTCTCCCAGCCAGATACTAAGCGATTCATTTTCTCTCAGTGTCAGGCTATGCTCTCAGAAGTTAGAATACTCATGCATTTTTAAAAAATGGAGCCTACATGAGGATATTTGTATGTTATTAAAGTTAGCATCATTAAAAGGCCCCTCTTCAAATTGGTAAATATCCTAAGATTCAACTAGATGGTCAAGGGAATTCTATGCCCACTTGCATAAGGTAACTTATACCATTAGTCACCTTTGCAAAACAGTTTTCACAGTTTATTCTTGACCCTTGTCTCAAGAGATGAAAGAAAGCAGTATTTCCCATGAAAATAACACCTCAATTTCTTAATGAACTTCTCTGTCTTTACCATGTTCTTCTTGAAGAAGTTTCTGTATTGTGAGTGGTAAATAACATTTCCCAATATCAAGAGAAGTTCCCTCTTACTATGAGAGGTTACTCTACACTGTATTAGTGTCAACAAAGTTACAGGTTATAGGAAAGCTGCTAAAACATATAATACATACTAGACAGTTTCATAATTCAATTCCTTTTTATTGCTTGGGATTATTTTTTTCCTTTCAGTTGTGTTAGTATGGTAGCTAATGCCTCACAAAAGTTTTCCTGGGTAAGGATTAGAAATTCGTGCATCCAGAAAGCTTAGCTGCTTCTGAACATTTAAGCTGATAAATGGAAAATAGAGCAACCCGAGTTGGAATTAGTAGTACGTATTTTCCAAATTTTGGCCTAAAAACCAAACTATTGCATATCAGTGGTATTTTTCTTTTACGAAAGAGGCAGGAGGATGCTGTTTGGGCTAGATAACCTTGCTCTCTTTGGGTTGATCTTCTTGCTTTAGGAAACCATGATTTGTGTATGATTGATTGTCAAAATATATTTTTGTTTCAGTGTTGTAATTCTGCTATGAATTCGACAACATTGACCAGATCTTAATTCGTAAATTAACAATACAGTATCATGCTTGATAGCAAAAAAGTGATATATGTACGTGCTATAGTTATTGTCAGAGCTTGTGAAATTTAGTTTAGGCGTTGAAAATAAAAAATTCTGGAACCTATATTCATAATGTAAGTTGCCACAATAACTGTATTATTCCAGTTAGTGTCTAAAAATTAAGTTACAAAGGGCACAGGGTGATCAATGGTGACCTGGTCTCTCCACAGGGCAATCCACGACTTGGTGAAAACTTTGACGCAACATTCCGCAATGCAAGGCTGGAGTTCTCCCCTACAGATAAAAAGATTATGGAGCATCTGGACCCGGATGCCTTCCACTCATTCTCCTATACCAATCCATTCTATGAACCTGTACTTTCAGGACCACTCCTTTCAGATGAGGATTAAAACATTGAGTATAGGTTATTTATGATAAATTTATTTGCAGCATGGTATATCCTCTACGTATATGATTTTAACCTCCCATTAGTAACATTAAGAACTCGGTCTCTTTTATAGAAAGAGGATAGAGAAGCCACTCACTTTCTTTTTTTGCGATAAAAGTAATACTTGAGTCATACTTTATGTGCTCTATATATATATATGATAAGTAAGTGCATATTTCCACTTCGATTTTTGAAACTTTTAGTGTGTATATGTGTGTAGTTGCCACAGAAGGTATTTTATGTAATTTTCAGTGCTGTACAGTATACCACATCATGAATAATAACATTATTTGCAACTGGCAAAAATACTTTTCAAGAGTGATGAGACAGCGCTTCAAGAAGAAAGCTGTTGCTCTCTCGTAAATTGCTTGCGCCAGTTTTATGTAGAAAACATGAGATTAGATATGGTTCATAGTGGCAGTATTCATTTTCTTTTGATAGCATATACGTATAATGGTGTAGTTTTGATTGGGCAAGTCTGCAAACAGTCTTTATCATACTGTCAGCTGTGAAAGTATAGCTGGTCTTTAGATTTTCATATACTGTATTGTTACGTAGGTGTATTCATTTGAGACGTGAATGATAATCATTCAGTTAATTCATCCCTCCCTTTCCTTTCAAAGTGCAAGTACTACCCAGCCTTTAAGAAGTTGTGCCCTTTGATTCACCATGTCATTCTACCTGTAATTCACCATGCTTGTGGATGGTGGCTGCTGACCATCTACACTGCATAGCCTTTTGATCTAGTTTCCAAATGTTTTCATCTAGTTGATTTTGTTTTTCCTGTCATAGCATAGTGAGTTCATTGAGAAATTATTTTATTATTATTTAATCACAGAAAAAATGAATAACAGAACTGAAATTTAATTCTTGCTGGGAGTTTAGTTTATTACTGAAAGTTCTTTTTTGCCATATAGTGCCAAGGAGGTTATCAAGGCATGTTAGTTAGTTAGTGCTGTAGAGCAACTTCTTTATATTACTGGTGCCAAAGCACATACCAAATTTCAGAGCACAATATATTGTATGTGTAAAATTAATTGTTTATGTCAGAATACTGAATTGCTTTGTATTTTTGTTAAAATTGATTTTGTTACAGTCCCAACAGTTGTTTTAGTACTACTAGCAATCAAACATTTAAAATTTTCTTAATCCTGGATTTCTAGTTTGAAGCTGGGCTGCAGTGAGATTAGTGTTAAATATAAAACTTATCATGAATTTAGCTCCTTAGTTTTTTACTTGGTTGGTATTTGATATTTCAGTTTTGAAGAAACATTTCTTTGATTTTGCTGGGAGAAAGGGAGGGTAGAATGGTCTATGATATAATTTTTTACCCTTACTTCCTGGTCCCATGGACTGCAAGCCTTCCGTTTCAATAGGTGTAAGAAATAACCTTTTCAGTATTTACCTATAATATCATTCCTTAAATTTAGGTGAAGATGATAGGATAATTTTAAAAGCTAGCAAATGTTTTTTGTGGTTTCTTTACTGCTGTATAGTGGAATTCTCTGTATAGATTGGGCTTTTGTGTAAGAGTAAAATAACTCTGAAGACTTTACGTTACTGTGCATAGATGTAGTTGTTAATGAGTACATTATGAAATTTTGTGCTATTTTGTACCTTTAGCTTGCCAGATTGGTCATGGATAATCTCTCAGCTTTGTGGAAACTTACTTAGTCATCTAAAGTCTTTGTGATGTTTTGTAAATAGATATAGGAGATTTGTAAAATAGTGTACTACTTGAAATGTAAGTCACCTTCCTTAAGTTTCATTAGCAATCAGCTTTTCAGTGAAGAAAATACTATATCAATACTACTACTACTACTGTTTAGGTGGGTATTCAAGTGTTAATGGAAGACAATATATTATTGTTCCCAGTTACATAGCTGTTAGAAATTAAAATGTTTATTGCTTAACCCTTTAACCCATTTTCCATAACCTTTCTCAAGGTTCCATGATTATTATTGTACTATATAGACTTCATATATATACAGTATATACATAAAGTAATGAGTGTATGTTTGTAATCACGAATAGTACACATGTTTACACAGACAGCATTGAAACATGCAACATATGAAAAAAAAGCACTCTATTCCCCTGCCAAACTAAGTCCCTCAATATTTATGGTTACAACCATTCATTTATTATATCATGTACATTGTATATGGTTTTGTATACATATACAATTGTTTTATTATGCTGGTGGCATCCTGTTGTGAGCTTTGTAATGTTTCTACCGAGATCAAATGGGAATGACCTACTACAGCAGTGCAACATTCCACTTGTTAGTTGATACTCTTTGTTGAAGATTATTACAAAGATTTTAACATCTTGTGTAGACTATATTTAGGTAGCATCTTGACTCTTCCTGCAAATGTCTCAATAAATGTATTGCCTTCAGGCACTGAAATAGATTTTAAGAGAGTAATGTCTGACATTTTACACATTAATGTAATCCTGTTTAAGGTATGCACTGTTATATTACTGTAGCAACCTGTAGTTTTAACTCTATACTAAACTACTGCAGTGTACAACTGTAATTGCAATATGATGTTGATGTACAATTTTGAAGGTAGTAGCTAGCCATCAGTCCATATGATTGTTTTAAGTCTTTCTTACCAGTACTACAGTAGTAGTAGCAAAAGCAGAAGATAGAATATGCTGGTAGCTCCTAAATGGTTTGATGAGCTGGCGGCAGTATTATGTCTTTTGTGCATCTTACCATTGAACTCTAGTATATTTTCATGTAGTATTTTGCAGTGACATTGGTCTGTGAGACTGTCTTGAGCCCGATTTTTAGTAAATATCCGATTAAAGTATTCTAGAGTTCGATGACGTACAGTACTGCTGTGAAATCAGACCTATTGGCAATTAGTAAAGTAAGGAATTCCATTTTGAACTGACATAGTTGTATTATCATACTAAAATCATGTGTACTTGAGACATATTTGATGTCATCCAAATGTTTTTGATGTCCCGCATGAGCTTATACAGCAGGTTAAAGATTTCACCACTGTATTTAATGGACAAAACTTCAGATTTTGTTTTAAGATCTTTTGTGCAAAATGAAATTGATTTGAAGACAATAAAAGAAGGTAAAATTATGATATCTTCATGCACAACAAACATCCTAACCTTGATAGTATTCAAAGTAGTATTCAGAAGATACCTTATGCAAAAATTTTACAGATGAAACAATGCAAAAGGGGACAGTGAACATCATGAGTTTGATTGTACAAAGAGCCCTTTTTAGACTGTGGCGGGTCAGAATTTTAAAAGTACCTTCATCTGAGTCTTTTCAGGCATAGAAAGGTGTTTTTCTTATTTATGCACTTTTCAGAAGAGAGTAATAAAAGAAAATGTGGGTCATGTAAAAAAAAGAAATGTAAGATGGCCAGGAAAGGGCAAATAGTACCTCATTTATTGGTCAAACTTTTTCCACAACATAATGTCGAGGTTTCTAAACTTTCACACTCTGAGCAATTTGAAAAAACATTACCAAGAAAAATGATCATTCTTTTATGCCATAATAAATGTTGAACTTGGGGTAACCTCTGATGCTTAGGTGCAACTAAGTTATTCTTTTAATTCTAGTGTGGAAGCTATCTTCAAATTAGATACGCCCAAAACTCTACCGTTTTCTTTACTGTGTACTCTGGAGTGGCTACAGAAACATCACTACAGTGCGCACTATATACGTACTTGCATATGTGTATGAATTTATTTCATATGTAGTAGCATCTGTTCTACATTATTAGTTGGAAAGTAAGTTATGCTTGACATGATAAATAAATTCAGTAAACTTGTTTGATGAATTGAATAAACTGAAAATAGTACATGGTTTGTGAAATTTAAACGTCATTGTTAAACTTTTAGTTCCATGAATGCAATGTTGGTGCTCTGTTAACACATCAGTTTTTCTTGTATTTAAATGACTTTCCAGAAACTTCAAGATAAATAATATGAGTATATAGTATTCATGGGTACAGGATCAAATGCTATATGAAACTTAATTTTTAACAAAAATAAACTTTTGTATTCATATTCTGAAAAAAAGTCTTCATATCATAGGTGTCCAAGGTGATTTCACTTAAGGTTTTATTCTTAGATACATTAGTAGTCTCTCACATTTACATGTCACTAAATATAGCCAGTCAATCTTGTCATTTCTGGGCTCGGCCGTGTTGCTCCGTCATTTATGGACATTTGGTAAAATATTTTCATCATTGTAGTATACAAGTTTTGGGGGTACAATGCAGTACATATATACAGTACATATATACATATAAATGGAACTAATGTGAATTTCTATAATTCAGCACAATATAAGGCCAAATGCTACATCTCTTTCACTATGGTACAGCACAGGTCAGTCTGGAGTAGACATCTGTCATCAACGTTTAGAGTGTGGCATCTGTTTTATCTAAAAAGCATAGATATGCGTAAGTGAAAAGAATGTACTACAGTATCAATTATAATAAATTTATTAGAATATTATAGTTAATTTTTGGGGATTAACATACATTTACAAAAAATATTGATCGTGAAAATTAGTTTGAAACATTATTGAAACATTATTGCAAGAATCTCAGGTTATCCAGATTTTTTTCCACTTGGAAGACTATTTCTGCTCAAGAGATTAGGTATTGCATGGATCTTTAGCAGCTTTTATCTGTATTCTGTAATAATAAAACTTCAAGTACTGTACATGTATTAGTACAGTGGTTCTTATCATTTTATTACCACGCCCTCACTTAAGAGTTGGTCCGTCCCTCCACACACCCCTGGCATCTATGAGTAAAATCATCTCCCAAACTCAAAGGAAAATATAAAAAAAAGGGAATTTTGAGGGATAGGGAGGGAGGTAAATAATTACAAAACATGGTAAGCCCAACGAATCTAACTAGAGTATTAGACTACGCATAGGAAAGTAATGTCATAAGGCGATGCTTTATTGTTTCTTTGTAGACTTCAAAGTATTAGCTCATCACTCTTGTTAAGAAAGTAATGTATATGACTAAAGAATTTTTAATTTTTCATTAGGACTCGCACCTCCCCTGGAAATTGCTGGCAGCCCCCCTAAGGTTGAGAACCACTGTATTAGAACATATAATACAGACTTGAATTGTACTAAACTTAAATTTCTACGATTTCTTGGATGATCTTGCATGTAGAAGAGCATGCTTTAGTTCCAGTTCACAAATTATTAGCAGTTGATGCTGAATTCTGTTAATATTCCGTCTTTAATTAACAGAGTGAGCAACTCAACGATGTACTGAATGTCAAAGAAATTTGATTGAATGCACACCATGACAAGCATAATTGAAAATGTAAACCTGTAAATAGATGATAGGGGACCTATACTCTTTATTATGAGGAAGAAATTATAATACATACCCTACTTTGAAGATGGTAATTTAAAGTAATATAACCTAAAGCACGTTTCATGATCATTTTTAAGTTCATGAAGAATAATCCCAAAAATATGAGAAGGAAATTGAAATTTTTTGATGTGATATGAATTAGTTTTTATTGCTGTCTAGGCAGTTTTCAAATAAGAACTTATTCTTTTAATGGTCATGATTTGTAGCACTGTGTAGTAAAAATATTTGTATGTACGTATAGTGTTGGAGAAGCCACAAACTTGTGAAAAAGGAATAGCAGTTTCATATACTGTGCCATTATACTATAGACATTACTGCTAATTAAAGAAAATATTCATCAGAGGACAAGAAAAATTAAAATGAACAGATGTCATTTGAATTAATGGAAATATTGTTCATTGATTAATGGGGAATAAAATACGTAAATTAACAGCAATTACATGTATAGTCCATTCTTAAATAGTGAAGTAAAATTGAAATATTTCTATTTCTATTTTCACCTTTTAGTACTATTAATGCATATAGAGAAAATTGAATGTAGTTGCTGTAATAGTGTGTTCCAGTAAAAGTTACTTGAATTGTATACACATTCATATACTACTACCTAAATTTAAAATTCATTCTTTTTAATCCAGTAAAACACAATGCACTGTTGCCATTCCAAATGTTTGCCAAGAAATTGTTCTGAAATAATTTAGGTTAGATTACTGGCATTAAATTATGATGAAAATCCTTTTGTTCAAAGAGATAGGTAATTTAGCATTTAAAGAATTGGACAACCTTCTTACCGTAATCGAGTGTGATGAACTCACTCTCTGTACGTATTAAAGCATACTGATAACTTAGGTAAATGGGAGAGTCTTCCAAACACAAGAAAGGTTGTCAAATGTTATTATCCTGATAACAACCAAACCCCCAAATGAAATTTTAGAAAATTAAAATCCTCATACCACTCTGTTATAGTTTTACATTTTATTATACACAACTCCATATTCAAGACAATATTTATAGTTGATTTGTTAAGTGGAGGATATCATTATTCTCACAGCATATAAGTATAATCTCGTAGACAGTGTGAAGTTTTTAGGAAATGTGGTCAATTTAGATGCTTTGAAGTTTCAGTAACATTGATGTATTATTAGTGGAAAGAGAAACTTTCTTAGGATTATAGTCAACTTCCTTTTGTATTAAGGATTTTGAGGATGTCAAGTCATTTATTATTGTACTTGCTTAATCCCTCAGTATTGCTGGTAGAGTTGATACCGCTACTATATTGCGGCCTCTGTGTTGTTTTTATAGTCTTTTTCATATCTCATCACCCTAGGTGAAGGTAGTGAGGTACAATGTTCTCATGATGGCCCCCAATCATCTCACACATCTTTCCTATAAACTTGTTATTACATACATTACAGTATAATAAGTGCAGAATTTTATTTCTTTACATGAGTCTGCCTCTTGGGCCTCATCATCAACCTGTTGATCACAAAGGAGTTTTAGACAAAAATACATTCCACATACAAGAAATGAAGAAGATCCTTACGATGTCTAGCAGTGATATTACTGGTTGACCTTTACACATGACATTTTATGTCTTCATTTTTAACAAATACAAGTTTTGTCTTTTTTTCCTTTGTGATTAAAAGCCTTATGAGCTCTGTTGTGTCAAGCTTTCAGATTATTATATGATAAATAAATAAAGAATCTTAATTCTTTTCATTGAGTCATCTCTCTTGATAGATCTTGAAAGAAGGATTTGTGTAAAAAAATGCCTGGTGTAGAGATATATTTACTAGGTTAGGTTACATTAGATACTAAATCTTATCTGATATTGAGAACAGTTCTATGTGTTACTTTTAAATTCCCTGTACAGTACTGTGTGCTGTTGATTTGCGTTACAGAAGTTTGAAAATATTGTGTGTTAAATTTCAGATAAGCACAGAAGACCAATTTACTAAATTCTTTTGTTGAGAAAGGTTTCCTTTCCATTTTTCTTTTGAAATAATACAGACTTTACATAAGTAATACTGCAGTGGGGTTTTCTTACCGAATGCTGATAACCAATATATCTGCTTTAGAAATAAATGTAGGCACTGTGCTAATGAGGATTACTATAGAATGTCATAATTAAATTTCAACTTGCATTGCTCTTCCTCTATGTACTGAGACCATATGGAAATTAGACAGGCCACCACCAGGTTTTCTCTTACAGTATTCCTGCCAAATTTTTTATTTCTCTCAAGAATTGTCTTTTACTTTTCTTAGTTTGGCATTGTAATTAGCTGTTTTCAGCATATTCTCACCAGTTTTTCTGGTCTTGCCTCTGACAGGGTTCTAAGTTACCATTGCAAGGTTGAAATTTTTATTGTGCCCTGGACTTCTAGTTGTCCCTACAAGGATTCAAACACTCTGTCTTGCACATATTGAGTATCCTCCAGAGCATGCACTGGACCAGCTGTGTTCTGCTTAACAAGGAGGGTACCCAGGTGGAGATGGGGGGATAGAGGATGGCCAATTCTCGCCAACCAACCCTATCCATTGTTCTTCCAGCCTCTTTAGATTTCACTTGTGTCGCTTCTATCTCTTAATGTGCACTGGCTAGGAATCCTTAGGGTTTTGTTTTTATATGCCTTTGTGTGTGTCTTGGGTGCTTTTTAAATTAATTTACTGTTTAATAGTGCTTCCTTTGTTCCTACAGGAATTGTGCCTTATTTTATTTTTTTTTTGCTCTCTTGGCCCTTTTCTCTATAAAAGGTAGAGCAGACTGACACCACTGCATCCGTTGCTGCATTTCTTGCACGGTGAAAGACTTTACTCATGATTTTCCCTGCCCTGAATGTGATGCATGGCCTTTTCATTTTGGGCGTTAGGGGAAAAGAAGACGGGAGACAGAGAAAGATTCTTTATTAAGCTGAGATTCCATACTAGAAGTGACATCAAAGCCTTCCAACTTTCCATTCCCCAAGCACTTATTCTTGAGTGGGCCAAGTCAACATTCATAAAACCCATTCCTCCATCTTTGGATCAAGTGGAAGTTAGACAAGTGAAATTATTGATACACTTAAGGAAGGTATGGCCTTCCCGAAATACCACAGTTTCTCCTCTTTCAGCATTTTTGGATTCCTTGGCTGGGTAGGATAAGGAGCAGCTGCTTGTTTTTGCTTCTGCCACAGAGCCCCTACCCACCTCCCAGGAGGTAACCCTAAAATGTGTCCCAAGAGGTGGTACTACATCCAAAATGTGGAAGCCATCACTTTCATCATCCTGCCCCTTTGCGCTCACTGACTCACTCACCATTGCCCTCTTCATCCGTGTCATTGCCTGACTCTTCAGATTCATCCTACCACCATAGGTCCCAGAAGAGGAGATGGCCACACACTGAGTAGATCCAGCCCTTCTTTCTCTTCTAGTAGACCTCCCAAGAGTCCTACCCATTTGGCACACTCCTCTGGCACAATCACACATTCACAAGATCCATTGAGCAATTTAGTGGCTACATCTTTATGAGATGGGGTTATCCAGCATCTCTTGTGAGAGAAGGGTTTTGTTTGCAGAACAGCGAAAGAAATTTCTGGTTCCCTCCAACTCGCCTCAGGGAATGCCTACCAAGGAAAGTGGTCCACCTTTTGCTGTTGGCATCATATGAAGTGTTATTTTTCAGTTAGTACTTCTCTTCATTGAGTAGTGGACTTAGTGGTGTTCCCTCAACAAGACAAGGGTCTGTCAGTTTTGGCAGTTAAGGTTACCAGATGGCTAACAAGTTTTTCATTTTTGAGGTGTTGACATGTCTTCATCAGAAATATATATGCTTATGATTTTGTTGGTGGAGATTTATGAGATGCTGTTGTGCCCAACTTGCAACCTGACATATTGCTTAAAAAAAACAAAAACCCTTAGGCCAGAGTGTAAGCACCTTTTTGTGAGCATTGGGCACTGTAAGAAGGACGTTTCTTGGAATACCATAACCTTCCAGCTGTGTGAAGTTATTTCCAAGGCTCATGGGCCCTCTGAAGGGCTTGTGCTCCCTTCATGCCTAAGAGATTATATATAATATCAGGTCCAACAGGTTTGAGAGCATAAGTATGGCAGTGCCAGACTATTTTTGCCTCATTCTACCTGAGGGATATTGCCTGCAAGACCTTGGATACCTGGTCCCTGGAGACTTTGGTGGCAGCTGAGCAAGTAATTTGATTACGGGTCCCAACCAGGTCCCCCACATCTCATTCGAGTGCTTTGGCTAGAATGTTCAGTTTTGTGAGTGAATGTGGAATGTTTCTCCACCCCTCCCCCTCCTTCCTCACCCAAAAGCAATCGTGCCAGAGTTACGGAAGAGTACAGGTGAGACACTGCAAGCTTCTTTTCTACTACTATTGAATGTAAAATCCCTGTCTCTTTTTCTGTGACAAAGGGAAGATGAGATGTGGTAGTCTTCTCTCAAACTCATTGTTTGTTTTAACCAGAGGGGATGATTGGCCCCTCCCTCCCCAACCCCCATGAGGGGTCTCCGTTCTCTAAAATTTGTTCTGTTGGAGTTCTAGCCTACAGGGTACGATGCAGGGTCATGTGGTGCCATCTCATCTCACAGAGCAGTGCCAGTGATGGTATGTTTGTAACTCGCCCAGCCATTTGTGACACTCTCAGCATGGACAGGTACTCACCCTTGCCCTCAGGCACTGCCTTGTATCTGAAGAGTGAGTCTCTATATATGAGAGGCATAGAGTTTAGTGCAGAAGTCCAATGGGCAGTGGCAGTTGATAAGACTGAGCATACTCTCTCCCTCAATCTCTTGCTGGGAACCTTGCTAGTTGGTCAGCACACAGCCAGTTCAGTGTATATGATGAAGAATACTCCATTTTGGAAAAGTTCTGTTTTGTATACTTAGGAAAATAATGAATTACTTTTTAAAATTTGGCATATTTTCCTTTGTAGAATAGTATGTATTGTACTATTTTTTATTCACTTGTGACATGGTTTTGCGATACATTTTTTCAGTTTTGTATGATATTCTAAACTAGAATGAAGAAGATTGCCTGATTTTGTTGCACCTGAACAGTAGACAAAAAAACTGAACTTGTTGATTGACATGGTAGCAGCAAGAGTCCATCTTGTGGGCACTGGATCAACATACACTATTGAGGGAAGTATCATCACAGATCCTGTCTTTACATGAATAACCAGATTGACTCTGGCAGATCCTTCTTGGCCTCCTGTCATTTTTGGAAAATCTTGTGCCTCATGGACTTGACAACCTGAGTGGCTTCAATGGTGTCTAAAACAACACTGGCCCTTTGTTGAGAGAGCTACCTCTATAGCTCACACTTCCTCAGCAATCACAACTGCTGAGATACTGTCAGTTCATAGAGTTGTTTGCACCTCATGGCTCAAGGTTATCCTGAATTTCTTGAGAGAGAGAGAGAGAGACTGTGATATGTTCTCCTCTTAGTCTACAGTTAAACAGCTACCAAGGAGGTTTGGACTGAGTGATTCTACCTCCTTTGTTAAGTTGTTTGACAACATAAAGACTCGGGTAATACTAGTACCTTTTCACCTAATGTCATCAACACCTCTGCAGAGCTGTTCTTTAAGCCTGTCATCTTAAAGGCATTAATTGGTTCATTCTGTGAAAAAAAAGTTTTATGACCAAATTTGATATTTCATAAAAACAGACTATTGCCTTGTACTGAGGCACTTGAATTACATTGGCATAATTAAAGCTAGTCAGGGATGGCATTGTCTCATGCTGCTCATCCCTCACCAGAATTTATAGTATATTTGAAATGCATTACTAGTCGAATTGGAATGTTTGTGCAACTATGTTTTTAAGTTGCTTCAATTTCATTCATGGAGTGTATGCCATGAATGTTTTTGTTTTCATGTTAGCTAGCAAAATTATACAAGACAGTGATGTTAGAATAACATTTTTGGGTATTACCACAATAATACAATACGGAGATGTTATAGCATTTACTTTTTGCTATTACTGCACCATGCATAAAGTTATGAAAAGTGAATTATACATATATTAAAAATATGAAAAACTTGATACATATAAACCTTAGAGAAAATAGGCGTTTAAATAATTGTGTGATGAAATGGTAGAGGTTCTGTTTTAACTCACCGTTATGTTATTTTAACACAATGGTATATTCACTGTCCAGTTAAATACACTTAATTGCACGTGCAAAATGTCGCTATGGGAGTTTGGATGAATATACTATCCCTTAAAAGTCAAAGGCAGTAAATCATCTTTTGTGCTCATGAGGAATAACTGCTTTATTCATGTTGCTCAAAATATGCCAAGAAGCTGAAACAGTGATTTGTAGTTAAAAGTAAGCTTTCCTCTGAAATTGTTTGTGTGATAAGACACAAAATTTCAAGAGCTGTTAACATCTATGTTGTACTGTCCACTCAACAGTTCACTCACCAAACTAGTCATGCCTGTAGTACAGTATGAAAATTCATAAAAGAACATACTAAGATAGTATTTAGTATTACTTGAGTTATGATAGAAGTACAATAATTCTTATGGACAGTACATATTGTAGTCTGTTAGCAGCAACTCATAATTTTGTAACAACTTTGACTATCCCCATGTACTTAAAGGTACCTGACTATTTCAGAAAGTTATAGTTTGTAGTTCTTACTAATCATCAGTATCTGTGACAAATGAAGTTACATATGCAGTTCAGATCTACCATTTATATATAATTATGTAAGAGCCATTCACATTTTATTCCGGTGGGTTCACTGTAAAATACTTCTCATCTAATTTACTTTGCTGTTTAGCCATGCAACCCTCCTGATAGACAGACTAACACCAGAAAGTTTTCAAACATATTATTGAATCACTTGATCGTGGTAACAAAATCATTACCAAATTATTATTCACAAATGTTAAAGCTTCATAGCTAACCTTTCTTCCATAACTTTAAACAAACAAACACTAAAGTGATTCTGTGTATTAGGAATATTTACTGGAAAGGATATAAGATATTTCCAAGGGAGAATTTATAGTTGGCAGTTTATTCATTACCTCTGTAAATGCAGTTGAATCTGATTCAGTACTGTAATCTCTCTACTATAAAGACTGAGCACGTACAAAGTGATATACTATGATTTGCCTTAAAGTTGAGACTGTGCCTTGGATATGCTGCACTCCGAATTCAAAATTCTTTGCACATTTTAGCTTTGTGAGGCTAAATTTTAAAACCCCACACTAGAAAATTCAGCCTCTACAACCATGGGGGTGTTACTGGCAATAATGACTTAAGAAGTGACTGAAGTCAGTATGTATCATTTTTTGTACTTGTACATGTTTACAACACAGTAAAACCAATACATGAATGTATACACAATGCATAAAACCAATGTATGGAAAGAGGAAATAATTAGAAAGAAAAGAATGTAGCAATAGTACAAGAAAGTTGGGAAAGTGGCAGATATCTGTAACAAATGTAATTTGTTTCATTACAAACTACTCACTTGTTTATAGCCCACATTGTTGGTCTTTGAATCCAGTGAAAGTTACAATCTTTTGTCTTACGAAGGAAGAGGAGTGCTAATAACTCCATGCATGTATAAACAAAAAATAAGAGTGCTAATAACTTCATGCCAGTTCATAATTATTAGATCCATAGGTACACAGCAATCACCTACCTCACCTTTGCCTTATCTGCATTTCTGTCAGCAGCAGCAGAGCAGAACTCCCCAGACTGTGTCACGTGTCATGTGTCCCAACTTTCACACTTTTATTGGTTCACTGCAGATGTGCCACAAGTTCTTTTTCCCTTTATTGGTTAAAGTACTTCCAAAACTTCACTCGTCATTGTCCTAACCTTTTCACCTCATTTTATTTTTATAGTAGATGGTCATGAATTTCATTTTTTACTGTTGACAGGTGTTTTAGTGCTCAAGGTACCCAGCTACTTGATATTAAAAATTTCTTGTGATTAGTTAACCTTTCTGTTTGTCTGATAACATCACTTTGTGTGCAGCAGTTAGCTCTAGTTCCAATGTTTTCTTGATTGTGACAGTTTTCAACTATTTTTGATTTGGATTCATTTTAGTTTCTGTCATTTACGTCTAGGTATTTCTGGTTAGTAAGATAATGAGAGGTCAGGCACTCTGTTTATATTGAATTGTTTTTTAATATAGCATGTAAAGAGTAATTTTTATGTTTGTTACTTTTGTAATTCCCTTTTAGTGTTTCACCATAACCTTTGACAAGCAAAGGTCAATGACCAGTAGGTGGTTGCAGGCACAGAAGACAGAAAGTGCAGGAGTCAGGATTCACAATGCATAGTACCAATAACAGTAATGTGAGACTAGCCACTCAGGCACCCAGACTCACTTATTGGGTCTAGATTTAAAAGTTCCAACACAGACTTATCTCTTGGGCAAGATGGGGCTGTCTTTGATCAGAAACCTCATATATGGAGAAACTTATTCCCTGCAGTCATTTCTCCTGATAAGATTCTGATCTACTCTCTGATTCAAATGCTGTCATTAGTGAACACTAGTGGTAGCAAAACTCAGTGGACCTCTCGTTAAGAATATCACTATCCCTCTCTTTCTCTTTCTGGAGACTTGCACATTTATGGAATCGTAAGACCACAAATGGGGAGATCATCATCCAGACCACCAAGGAATAGGAACTTTGCCTACAGGTCAGAGTACAGGAAATCACATTAACATCCTGGAGCTGAAGGTCTTCTTTCTAGGCTTCTAAGAATTTGCTCAGTTCATAGAAAGCAAGGTATTAGGTGTGGTGACAGGTAACTTGAGAGCTGTAGCTTACTGAGGACTCAGACAGCCATGAGATGAGAAACTGCACTGACTTGCATTATAAATATTCATTTGGGCATAGATAGGCACATGGAATCAGCATAGTAACCAGGTTTGATCGTGGAAGGCACAACATGGTTGCAGACAGCCTCAGCAGGGGTAAGTAGTCTCATCCATCAGAATGGTTACTACTCCCAGAGATCTGCAAGGCTCTTTGACAACAGTGGGACATACTGTAAGTGGACCTTTAAGTAGTGAGTCCCAGTTACAAGATGCCAGCATTGTTTTGCTCAACCAGACTGAGCAGCCCAGAAAATAATGCATAAGACACTCCTGAGGTTTATTTTTCCCTCATTTCAAACCTATCAGGCAAGTCCTTAACAACTTTGGCCTCCAAGAATCAAACAATGGCTCTGGTAGCTCCAATTAGTCAGTCTGTCTACACTGGGAACTGTTTCCAGTATCCTGGCTCTCTTGACAGACAATCCCAGGGGAAAGAAGTTGTTTTGCCAACCTCACTTACAGAGAGATTCTTCTCCTTCACTCAAGGAGGTCGTCCAGGAACTCCTCAGAAACAGTTGATTTTCAGAAATAGCTGAAGCTACCACTGGACTTGCCAGGCCTTCAACCATCAACCTTTACTAAATAAAATAGAATCAGTCCATAGTTGGTGTGTTGGAAATGTTATTTATTCAGCTGAGGTCACTATTCCTCTAAAAGTCATTTTCTACATATTTCTCATACTTTGTAAGAAAGAATCAGAATCGTATGTCAGAAGCTCCAGATCTGCCCGTTATCAGGTCTTTAAGCTTTGTTGACTTGACATGGGTTTTTCATATTCAAACTGAAGAAATCTATCCCAGCAGTCATCCACGCTTCCCAACTGGAACCTCTATCTAGTTTCAGAAAATGTTGTACCTCAATATGAATCTCCACGCTGGATGTCACCCTAAAGGAAATTCCTCTTGCAATTTCTTCATCAAGACAGGCCAGTGAAGTTCATGTTCTTTCTTGTTCAGTCATGCACACTGAGGGGTTAGATTTCAATAGAATTGTCATTTGTACTTCTGATTTCATGGCAAACACACAAAATGAATGAATCATCATCTTTATCTGGTTTGAGAAGTTTGCTTTTATCATGAAATTCAGGTGCAGTTGTCTCAGCATTCTATAAACAGGATCTCCTACTGGCACAGATAGGTTTTACTTAGGCCTACAGTACTAATATGACAGATGGTGAAGCCATACAGTTAATACATAGGTAATTGTAATCCATAGATCAGAGCCCTCTCCAAATTTTAAGACTTTAAGCATTTCTTTGATGTCCACGCAGTTTTATATGCAGATACATAAGGTGCCATGTAGCTTTTGCTGTTTAATTTTTGGGATATAACTCATTAGTAGTTTTTTTTATTTCTAATTGAGGCTCAGTAGTAGCAGAAGTGCAGGACTTTGGGCTATTATTCGTCTTTATCATCTTAGCTCTCATTATTCATTCTTTCATGTATTGTATCCTTGGATGTAGACTTCCTGGGTTACTAGCAAAGTTTTATCTTTGGGATATAATTCATAAATGTGTCTTTTTATTTATTCTTGGATTATTCATCCTTATCATTCTAGTTCTCATTGTTCATTCTTTCATGTATTGTAGTAGTATCCTTGGAAGTAGACTTCCTGGGTTACTAGCAAATACATTTCACATATTACAGATAAACCAATATTTTATTTTCTTATTCAAAAGTTCTTTCTTTTTCATGCAAGTCCTGGTATACTTGT
Source organism: Macrobrachium nipponense (assembly GCF_015104395.2). Classification (NCBI taxonomy): domain Eukaryota; kingdom Metazoa; phylum Arthropoda; class Malacostraca; order Decapoda; family Palaemonidae; genus Macrobrachium; species Macrobrachium nipponense. The sequence continues at coordinate 126,071,947 of NC_087202.1, forward strand.
CAGAGCCTTGGGTTACTTTGCTATCCTAATCCAGGAGAGTTCTCCATGGATCCTACAGATGCCAGTCTGAGGGATTCACCTTCCTGAACTTTCCTTCTTAAATAGTAGTTCATGCTATGTGTGAGTGATAGGTTTATGGGGAAGCAAACCTGATTTTATCTGAAATTGTTTTTGTTCATACAAGCCCATCACTCATATAAAATGCTCCCTTTTTCCAGGCCTGCTGATCTCTTACGGGTTCCTTCCAAATTGCACAAAATGTGGGGAGGCAGGTAGAGCGTTGTGTGCCTTCAGTCTCTGGGCTGTAAGACATTAGAATGCAGTATTTGAGGGATTCAAAGATTCCAGGTGTTGGCTTTACAGGGGTCATGGATTGTTAAGAAAAAATCAGGATTTTTTGTGGACAAATGTTGTTCTTTAAAGACTGTCTTCAATAAGGTTTTAAAGGTAATGATTTGCTTAAAAACTATTCGGTGAATCAACAGCCGACTGCTATGACAGTGTCCTTACGTATAACAACACTAGGTGCTTGCACGACTCAAAAGGTCATCAGGTGCACAAATGAACAAGTACAATACTAGTTGTCTTCATTGGTGTGATTAAAAAGGTTAAAAATAATATTTATACTGATGTATATGCTGTACTGTAGTTTCAGAGCATAGATTCCTAGTTCCATAACAGGTAGTGGTGGAAGTCTGTAAGTTGGCCCACTTGTAAGAACCTAGGTAAGTGAATAATACTTTCTTGCTTGTTGTAAATTGTACTGAACACCATTCATTTTGAAGGAAACGTGTCCTCTTCACACCTTTCCTACAAAATAGTTCTTGGCTTTTTCATTACTGAAGGCTTTATTATGCATGTAGTAATGCTTTGTTGTACAAATATATGTTGTGAAGTTGCCAAGCATAATTGTTTGTCATTAAATGATTATACAGTAATAGTTTTCATGTTCTGTTTGTCATATACATATCTGTTGAAGAATTTGATAGATGATAACTGTTTGTTACTAAAATAGACAACCCTTTTAATGCTTTGCAGGTGTATATATACGTACCAGACTGTTGTTTTTTGCCAAATAATCCTTATGCCTGAGAGTGTTTAATACTGATCAGATTAGTAGTAAATGGTAAATGCTCAGTTCCTTTAACAAGGAACTATTATTTCCACTGCTCCCTTTGAAGTGGTGAGATTAAAAAAAAAGTTGTGAAAATTAGAAAAAATTAAATAACACATTTGAAAACTGGAACAAAGTTCAGACTAACTGGGAGAAGACCACTTGATTTAAAATTTTGTGATAACTGAACTTCAAAATCCTCAAGGAGTGTAATGAGCATATCCCTTGCCAATGTTCCTGTTACTGTGTAGTCTCTTGGTTTTTGTGACAGTACAATATATGTGCTTATTGCATTTGTAAAAAGAAAAAAAAGTTGGGAGATACGGTTTGATATGAACTCCTCTTGAGAGAAAAAAATAAGCCCTCAAATCAAATACCAAGAAGTCTTGTTTAATAGATACTAGTAGATACCTTTCAAGTTGTAACATGACTAAACTTTTACCAGAGCTTAGATAAACTGGACATGTCTGCATCTTTTTAAAATTCATTGCGAACTGGTTTAAATTTCCTCTTGTGTGACTCTAATTGTAATGTTTCTTCTCAAGGTCAGAAATAATTTGCTCTTTACAATTGAATGACTCTCAGTACCTGGGTTCAGCTCAGAGAACACTTTATGTTGAGTACAATATGAAAATAAGTACAGCATAACTGCATGATCTCTGTATGCTTCTGTTTTGCAGAGCCGGAACAGTTTCTGCCGTTTGTTAAGGTTGCTAGATGTCCTTAAAAAATTGTAAATGACCAAATGAATTAAACAGTGATTTGAATGTGGACTTCATGGCATTGTCTCTTGGTTTATAATGGTTTGATGTTAAATTTGCAGAGTAATTTGCTGTTTGCCTTGCCACATAGTTATAAATCACAAGGATACTTTTCTTCAGGCTGCTCTTGAGAAGGAACTGATTTACCTCCTTGGCTAGTGTTCTACGATAAAGGGAGGAATAATAAATCCTTTTGGCTTGTCCTGTGAGGAGAGGACTATATGATCTCTAACTCAGTGTCTTGTGAAACTATTCAACTGTTCGGTATTGCTTTTGTTTCCACCACAGAATAGGGAAAATTTTTTCTTCAAACTCTGTCCATTGCTCACTTTTTTAAGGATTTAGTATTTCACCATCTCTGATCTGCCTGCCAACATGGATGCTTGTTAGCCATCATCGCCTGGTAATCTCAGATTATCTACCTTACCCTTCAAGGCATAGCTCATGGCTTCATTTCTTCCTAGGATAAAGTGGATTTCAGTTTCTCATCAGGTTTCTATTGTAACTTACAAAATATGCCATATTAAACACTGTACTGTACGTACTTGAAATGGTGTTTCTGGAACAATTATTTTTTCAGTTCTTTTCTTTATCGCTGACTGCTTCCCTTCACACCTGTTTTTTGGTCACACCTATCTAAATGGAAATAATAGGGTTGTACCATTGAAAACCATCTTTGTCCTGTTACACCTTCTCTTTAAAAGCATGTTGATCTCATCATTGCTTGATCATGTGAGATTTTAATGACTGCAGATCAAGATTGTCTCAGAATGATGCAGGCAAACCTTGGTTCACCTATGCCATCACAAAATAAGTTTTCTTTTGTTCTTCAGTGTGTTAAGCTTTACGACATTGAGTGTGAGAAAATTTGGAAAGTGAACTTTTAAGTTCTGTAAGATACTTGTAGGTCAGAAATGGGTGGAAGTATCTTTTGCAGTAATCATATGATGGGATTCACTAAGTATCCTTCCAAGGGGCTAATCATGATCCTTAAATTTCTGATGTAATGTTACTGTAGGCAGTCCTATCAGATTTACGTGAGGCATAAGATTTTCATATTGGGCTTATCTTATCATGTCTTATACTGTTTTTTGGCAGAGTTAAATCAAAGGTTTCTTGTCATCATTACTCCACCCCCTGTTTTTAAAATTACCCACTACAAGATCAGTGTAAGGTCATTTTCATAGGCGTGGAATTAAATTCTCAGTGCAGCAGTGTACGAAAATAAATATTCGGGATAGTAAAGCAGATGAGAAGAGATGGAAAAGATTTGAAAAAGCTGCATACAGTGTATAAGATATGAAAATAGAGAACATGAAGGTGACGAGAAAAGAAAAATGAAAAGAGGAGTTATTTTGAAAAGGTGCTGAATAAAGGTCATAAAAGTGGAGGAAAATGGGACCTATAAAGAGGTTAGATCACTTGGAATGATAAAACAACACCTTTGTTGAAAGTAGTTGGAGAACTAGTCAGAAGGGGATTGACCAGAAAATACGAAGCAATATATCAGAAAGGAGAAAAAAATATATGATAATAATATGCAGAGGCACACAGTATGCCCCAATGCAAAAATGGAGGAATGAGACCACTTGAGCATAAAATGAGTCATGGAAAAGTACCATAGGTACAGCTGCGAAAAATGATTAATGTTGACAGCTGTCATTTTGCCTTTCTGCTAAGGCATCCAAAGGAAAGGAACATTTGAAGAGGAGGAAATGATATTGAAGTATATCTGACAGAATACATAATAGGTCAAGAAATTAAACAAACATTATGAAAGCAGGAAGAGTGATCAAAAAGTCTATCCAGTGTTATTACTGTATGAAAACTTGAGTTACTCCTTACAAACATTATGAAAGCAAGGGGATTGACCCAAAAGACTTTATCCAGTGATATTACTTTATGAAACTTAGAGTTATTCCTTCGATAATACAAACCATTGCCTTTCATACAGGAGTATCTTTCAGATCCAGCTGGAAAGAGATTGAAACTAGATAACAAAGTGGTTAACAGGTTATGGGTCAGTGGGTGAATATCCCTCTCACTGATTGCTCGTCTTGCTTTAATTTTGGCCTCACCAGAAAACAGACGTTCTACCCTTTGCTGCCCTGACTGCTGGTTGAGACTTGGATTTTGGATGATATTTTTTCATTGCCATTCTATTTTGTTTAATTACACATTGTTTGTGGCTTACTGCATTTTATTCTTACAGTGTAAAATCTTACAGTGTCATTACTGAGACATGACTGCCTTTGTTGGTGGTTATGTCCCTAGTCACTACCTGACTTCTCAGATTATGTTGATTGCAAGGGAATTTCCTGCTAAAAGTTTTGGGATTTGCTGGGAATGTAGCAGCTTCTAATGAAGAGGTCACCAGCAGCTGTGTCGTTCTCTGATATATACTAATGATATTGACTTTTCAGGTGTCCAAGAGGCTTAATCATTTTGGAAGCTCTTGCAGAAGTTTGGTGTGCCAAGAATGAGGTAGCCCTTCTGTTGTGGCCATCCTAATTTAACATGATGCAGAAAGAGGGCCCTCATGATCTCCTGAGGTGTTAACTGGTGGTCTCTGCTTGAAATGACTGCTGCATTGGAAAAGGAGTTTTCTGTTTTAGTAGTCCTTCCTGTATAGGTTTCTCTGATGGGTGTGACTTAGTCTTCATTCACTATTGTTTACAGATATAAACTTAGTTCACTCATCCTATTCATGAAGTATCCTGTTTTGGAAATTTATCTTGTGGAACCTTCCAAAAGATAGCAGAGATTATCTAGTAAATAACTACTATATGTATGCCAGTTCCTGTGGTTCTGACTTCAAGATGAACAACAGTTTTAATCAGACAGAGAATGAGACCACTGGTAATAAATTAATTTTCAATGTTCAGATATCTTGGCAGGAATGGAGCAAGAGATAGAGTTGCAAGAACATAGTTACCATAAGCGTGCACCATGATCCTTGTGAAAGTCAGCAATATTGTTATAATGCACTAGGGGTGATGACAGGGCTGGCCATGACTTTTGTCATCAGTTGTGGTAAGGAAGAAGGCTAGGATTGTTTTTGTAATGGTTTTAAACTGATAACATACTGTATTCACTGCTAACTTTGAGAGATAGTTCTGCCATTGGTGCTGTCCTGGTTGCTGAAAGAGACTCCCTGTTATAGTGCAGCAACTGCCGACGGCTGAAATGGTTACTTCTGATGCTGTTACTCTCGAAGCCAACAGTCTTAGGTTTCAGTGTAGTGGTCCTGGTGGCCATGGTTCCTAGCATTGACATAATCCTTCTCTCCACAAACTTCACATTGTGTAAATGAAAACACACAGTTGTAGGAAAATCCTGCACAAGAATAAGGGAAATGTTGAAACTAGGAAACCAAATGAATTTCTGGGAGCAATAGCATGCATCTACAAGAAGAATGACTCATCTTGGCTACTTGAGCCCAGATCCGCCAACACGTGCACAATATTGTATGCTGGCAATAACTTTCATTTAAAAGAGACTGAAGTACATACTGAAAGATCTGGGACTATTTCAGGTGCATGATGTTTTATCTCTTGACTCCTTCTGATCACAACAATCAAGTGAAAAATCTTAATGCAAGTAGTAAGGTAGTAGATCCATACATGTACTATAGAAGTCAGGCATCATAATATTTCCTGTTTTTCCGTAATGAAGAATTATATGGATAAAGACGGTTAACATGTGTAAAGAGATTTTGACAAAGGAAAAATCTATTTCTGGGGGAAGACCTGTGTCGCCCGGTGAAATGTCCCTGTAGCACACATTTCTAGGTATAAATAGATGCTAAATATACCAGAGAAAAAGCTAAATGAAATGCTGAAGTTACTACTTTCAGCTCACTCACCCATAGGGTGTCGGTATAAACACAAGGGCGAGTGGAAGCCATTACCACAGGTATTATGCCAATTAGAAGACTCCTCTCATAATCCCTCTCTAGGAGGTGCCGTTACAACGACTACTTAACGTCTACCTTCCGCTCGCTACTACTACAACTCCCGCCCGAAAGCTTCATTCCTGAATTACGCACCCAAGCTTGGGCCAGCTAGAGGGTGGGGATCAGGAGAAGAGAGGGATGGGTTCACCGGGCAACACAGGTCTTCCCCCAGAAATAGATTTTTCCTTTGTCAAAATCCCTTTTCTGGGTTCGACCTGTGTCAGCCGGTGAAATAGTATCAGAGAATTGGCCATACAAGCTTGGTAAATCACAAAATTTAATAGATACATAAGGAAAAATAAAAATAAAATTTTCTCATAATTAAGTTTTAATACCCAATGTAAGAATTACAAGTCACAAATGGTAAAAAAGGGGATCAAATATGACCAAATCCATACTATCCTGGGAAAAACAACAGGTAAGGAATACAAAATCAACAAATATGAACTATGTACATGTCCGGGAGTGGATTGATAAGCAAACCAGCCCGGAACCTAAGGGAGACAGGTAGGGATGACGAGCAAGGCAGGTAGGAAAGAGTGAGTATCAAAGGAAGATTAATAGCAGAATAAAGGAATAGGAAATAGAGTTATAAGACTAGGCCGTATCAGGGGAGACAATGCTCCCTGCAGCCACTGCCTAATGTTTAAGGGCCTCTAAATTCTTTAGATAGTGGCGTTTAAATACTCTCGGGGATTTCCAACCCGTATATTTTTTAAGATCCTCAAAGTTCATATTGTGAAAATAATTAATTGAGGTAGCCACTGCCCGGATATCATGGACGTGAGGGACTGAATCCGGATTGGCTTTTTTAATAAAATAAAGAATTTGTTGTCTGATTCCTTTCAAGGAAATGGTTCCGCCTTTTTTTCTAATAAAAAGAGGACCTGAAGACTTTTCAGAAGTTCTGCCCAGATAAGAGTTTAATGTGACAATAGGACACAATGATGGGTCCTGTGTGAGAGGTATACTCTTCCATGGAGCCCACCTGTTTTGTGGGTCTTCATTCTTTGCTAAGAATTTCCGATCTGGGGAGAGTAGAACTTCACCTGACGGGAGGAAATCAATGTGATTTGGTTCTCTAGAAAGAGCCGACAGTTCAGATATTCTGGTGCCTGAGGACAGACTCATTAAAAATAATGTTTTCCTGAGAAGGGTTATATATGAGCATGATTCCTTATCAGTGTCTGAAGCCAACTTGAGTACATCGTTTAAAAACCAGGAGACCGTGTGGGGGCAGTCCACTGGTCTCAGACGGGCACATGCTCGAGGGATAGACGAGAAGTACGAATCTGTCAAATCAATATTAAAGCCAAGCTGAAAAATCTTCCTTAAGGCAGATTTAGTTGTAGTAATGGTACTAGCAGCTAGGCCTTTTTCGAACAGCGTTCTAAAGAATGAAATTGCCAGATTTGTAGTCATCTTCTGGACATCTGATTCTTTTAGAAAGATGGCCAATTTCTTTACTGCTGAATCATACTGTCTGAGTGTTGATTCTCTTTTATCTGACTCTACGAAGAGGATGTTTAATGGATCAACACTAGCATCCTTCTGTGCCACAAACTTCATGAAGTCCATAAAGTTAGGGCATTCAGAATTCTTGAGGAAGCTGACACAGTCTGAGTTTGTACTATTTGAGTCAGTTCTGGATTGGGAATCCGTCTGGGACGGAGATTCAACATTAGTTGAAGAGGAAACCAATTGCTCTTCGGCCAGTTGGGTGCTATCAATGCTACCTGTCCTGTGAGAGATTTGAGTTTGTGCAGGACTTTCATTAGGAGGTTTACTGGCAGAAATAGGTAAATCTTCTGCCAATTGTTCCAGTCTATGGACATCGCATCTGTGGCGTGAGCTAGAGGGTCCAGATTGGGAGCCACATAACACGGAAGTTTGTGATTGGACTCCGTGGCAAACAGATCTACCTAAAGGCCCGGGATTTGATAGCAAATCCAACGGAATGATTTTGTGTCCAAGGACCACTCCGACTCCAGCGGAGTTGTTCTGGATAGTGAGTCTGCAATGACATTCCGTACTCCTGCCAGGTGAGTAGCTGACAGGTGCCAATGATTTTTCGTTGCTAACAAAAAAATTGCAATCATTACATGATTTACTTTGCTCCCTCTGTTTATGCAATGAACTATCACTGCGCTGTCCGACACTAGTCTTACATGGCTGTTCTTGACTGGAGCTAGACGTTTTAAGGTCAGAAAAATGGCCATTGCTTCTAGGACGTTGATGTGGAACTGGAGTAATGTATTCGACCACGTTCCTTGAATCTTCTTGTACTGGAAGTAGCCCCCACAACCGCTCAGAGAGGCGTCCGTGTGGACTATCAGAACTTGTTGTTAGCTCTTTTCCGCCAGACTCGATTGATGTCCTTCAGTCTGGCTTTCAATAGAACATCTGTTATTGAGGCGAATTGAAGAGAACCTAGAATTCTCTCTTTGGTACGACGAGAAGCGCTTTTGTTCTTGAGGAACATTGGTGGGAGAGATAGTTTGTGTGCGGTTAGGTCCCATTGAATTCCCAACCATTGAAAGCGGGACGTTGGAATGAGACGGGACTTTTCCTTGTTTATCTGGAAACCCAGATATTCTATGAATTCTATTACTTTGGCTGTTGCCTTGCGACATTCCGCGTCGTTGGTTGCCCAAATAAGCCAGTCGTCTAGGTAAGCTACTAACATTACACCCTGAGCTCTTAGTTCTTGGACTACTGTCTCTCCTAGCTTGGTGAATATTCTGGGCGCTATGTTGAGCCCGAATGGCATGAATCTGAATGAGTAAGTTTGTTTTCCTAGTTTGAAGCCTAGGTATGGAGAGAAGTTTCTTGCTATCGGCACATGATAGTAAGCATCTGTAAGATAGATAGAGGTGGTGACGACCCCACGGGGAAGTAAGGTCTGCACCTGCGAGACAGTCAGCATGCGGAACTTGTCACATTGAATGTATGAGTTGAGACGGGACAGGTCCAGAATCACTCTTAGTTTGTCCGAGTCTTTCTTCGGCACACTGAAGAGACGTCCTTGAAATTTCAGGCGACTGACTTTCTTTATTGCCTTCTTTTGAAGAAGATCTTTGGCATAGTCCAGTAGGTCTGTCGTTGGAATCTGGTGAAAACTGACTGGTGGAGGAGGCCCTTTCTTCCATTTCCACCGCAGACCTTTCAATACAATACTGTGGGCCCATGGACTGAAGGTCCAATGGTCCCGGAAGAGATACAGTCTCCCGCCCACCTGCGGAGCCTCACTGATTGGCTGAGGTCTTACTTCCTCTGCCTCCTCTGAAGCCCCTGCCTCTGGAGCTAGCTCTCTGACAGAAGGCACCTCTGGCTCTGTTACTCCTTGCATGCTTATTGAAGTCTCGAAACGATCCTTGTGATTCAAAGGAGGCATTGAAAGCTGGGGAAGTTACCACGGAGGTCGAGGTCGAAGGCTGTTGAATCGGATGACTCTGCAGCAGGACAAACTGTTGTTGTGGGTGTGCCTTGGATGTCGAAGGCTTGCCGATCTGGGAGACAGGAACTGCTTGTACTACCATCTGAGGCTGAGAGGACTGGAAAGGCTGGTATTTCCTCGGCCTCTTCCTAGCTTTGGATTGTGGTCCGGGGGTCTCAAACTTCCTTTTAAAGGGAAGTCTCCAAAGGCAACGAAGGTTCTGGTTAGCTCTAGTTGCCTCGCTGAGGATGCTGTTAACCATGTCCTCAGGGAAGAGGTTGACCCCCCAGAGCGACGCCTTTATGAGCCTGTTCAGTTCGTGTCTGATGGAAGCATTAGCAAAAACATGCTTCCTGCAAGCTCGTCTAGCCACTACAAAGTCATACAGGTCTGATTGAAAAGCCTGTAGAAGTGACTTTGTCAGGACCCGAAATAGAGGCTCCTCTGCAAAGGTCGTAGCAGTCAACTTTGTGGTGGTGACTTGAGTTAATTGACCTACTCAGCCTGCACCTTGCTTCAAATTCCGCCTTGACCATGGGGTCCGGAATCCTAGGTAAACGTTCACTAAACTGTGCGGAGGCACACTCCGGGTCGAGTCTGCCCACCGTGAACGTTGCCGGAGTGTCAGCCCACCACTCTAAATCCCCAGGGAAGAGCAAGAAGGAAGGTAGCCTCTGTCTCTTTCAGCTGAGGCATATCCTCTATTGCGGCTTGCAGTGTCAATTCTGCAACCTTTGACGTACAAGGAGTCGGAACTTCATGTGGGGCCACAAACATAGTGTAGCAACCTTTATGGGGTGTCAACTTTGTGTTGACACACTCCCATTCCGTGAGGGTACGGACCCAGGCAGATTGAGCCTGGTCCCTAGGGTAGATGACTGTCTCTTTCGGGACTTTGTCTACCCTGACTAGCACATCCTCGGCTATCTAGCGTAGTTTGGGAAGGGAAATTGTAGGCCCGCCGGGAAGAACTCAAAGTCTTCCACCAGTCAGGTTCCGCAACCTTCGATGGTAAGCTTGCCCTCTGAGAACGGGGCGTGCAGAGCCAACACTACGGGTTGCTGTTTTTAAATGACGGAAGCTTAGATGCGTCCGGCACCGTCAAGGACTGCGGTGTGGTTCCGGACTGGAGGAATCCGGACACTAATTCCTCCTGGGCCTGTAACCTCTGGGTCAGCGACAAGATAGATTGACCCGAAGTCTCTAGGCCTGAGGCGAGCTGAGTGGACATCGATTCCAGTCTCGAGTCCATTACTTTGCTCATCTGCTGGTCTGGCTTTGGAAGACTTAGCTCTCGACCCCTTGAGTGGGGGAGTAGCCCTAGCCGAGGAAGTCGAAGGCTTGGGAGCTGATGACGACCTTGAGGACTCTGCTGGGGAAGGCTTGGTTGGTTTAACCACCTTCGGCAGGGATCTCGTCTTCCAGGCCTTGACCTTGGGGATTACTGAGGCCGATCTATCCCAAGTGGGGGCGGACTTCGTAGGAAAGCCCTGGAAGGAAGGAGGAGAAGAAGGACTAGGGCTGAAAGGAAGACTACTTGCCTCACTTACCTCCCTACCTACCTCCTGTTCCTCTGGGGCCATAGGCTCTCGGTGAAGACTAATAGCTGCCACTTCTTCTGTGACGATGTCACACAAGCCCTCTTGGTCCTCCGGGGGGTGGGGGGGGGGGGAGTTGAGTCTCCTGGCAGATGCCCTCGATAATGGGAGCCGCCAGTGCCACTGGTACTGCTGCCGAAAATGGAGCGTTTGGGTAAAGGAGAGAACACAGCTCTTCTGACAGGACGTAAGGTTGGCCGGACTTTGCGTTCCTTCCGAAGTCCCCTACCCAGGCCTTAAGGGACGCCATCGAAGAGGTCTCTAGCGCCAAATTAACCTGTAAAAAATAATCAAATTAGATTCCCCAGTGTTGAGGAATTTTCCCCAAAGTCAGTGTAACAAAAATTTCACAGAAACAACGAGGCGAGTACATTACCTACCGACTCGTCTGTTACGATCTTCACCAGGCTGTAGCACGCCGTACAGCCTTCCGGGTGCCAAACCATACTTCAGTCCACAAGGATGGCGCAGTTGGCATGGGATCAGCAGACCTCATGCCTGTATGGCCTGTACAGGACGGCTGGACAACCCGCTACTTGGCAACAGACCATCTGTAAGTTGAAAAAGCAATTGAGTATTGTTATATAATGCTGCCGGAGTTAATTCCGGCGGGATGAATACACTTCAACTAGGTACTTAACCAGTTAAAGGCGAAATTTGGTATAATTTTCAACTTACTTATAATTAATAAAGCTCTGGATGTCTCTACCTGCTCTGGAGTCCATACTTGGGATTGACAAAGCTATAACAAGCGGAGAGGGCCTGATACGAGTCTGATCGCATCGAAGCAGAGTAATGCAACGTAACCAATTGTAAGTGCATTCTCTGAGCCCCATTCCGCCCCCACCGGAGTGGCGAGCAGCGATAGCATAGGAGATGGAAAACAGAGCGGCGGGAACAACGGTACGATAAACTCCGGTGTATACTTTCTGGCATGTGTGATGGTAACCAGCACTACGCTGGAACAAATACGGGTCTGGAGACATACCAACAGAGGCTAAATAAAACATACCCTAACATGATCTCTCAAAGACTTCACCAACTCCGGAGTTCATAACCTCGTTATCATAACAGTAAAAGCCGGCGGGGACAGGCTGATATGAGCAGAACAGGGAAAATAGGTAAAACCTAGGCCTGAGTCTGATCGCATCGGGAAAGAGTAGCAATTCTAAGGTAATTAGAACGCAGCTCTAAGCCCAGGTCCGCCCCCACATGAGTGGGGAGGCAGTGACAGCATAGAGAAAAATAGACAACAGAGCGGCGGAGCAGTGGCACATACAATTCGGCGTACAACCTACTGGCTGGTGTGATGGTAGACCCCACCTGGCCAGAGGATCCACAGGTCCGGAGACATGAAAATCCAAAAGATTATTCAAAATTACTAATCATCCAATCTTCTCCGACTAATCCCCTGGAAAAGCTATACGCTCTAGCGTCGTTCATCGTAGGATTTACTTGAACAGCGAGCTAGCTAGAAGCGCTTGGAAACGGAGAGCGGGGCGGGGCATGGGGGGGGGGGGGGGGGGGGGGGGGGGGAAGTGTCTGGAGGAGAGTGGACGAGTCGTGATCACCTGGCCACAGCAACCGATCTGTGACCCAACACCTCTCGGGAGCTGTAACTAGCCTACCACTAAAGGGAGCAGAAGACGGTGGGCCAACTGACACCCTAAAGGGGGCAAAGGCCCAGGCTACACACAACAAGACAAACATAAAATAATTGATGAGGGATTACTGGAAGAACTGCGAAAGGAGTAAAGGGGAACGCACCCAACAAGAACCCAGCCTAACCCTCCGAGATCGGTACAGATCCGGTCAGGTAGGCTAGCATGGCCTCTAAAGGACGTCATGAAGCGGACGGATAGAACCTAACTAAACCCTCCAAAATCGAATCTTGCGATCTGGTCAGGTACGATAGGTCTAGGCCCTACAAACATGACATGAGAGGGACTCTCTGTCCTGGACCACTCTCCCAGCAAGCATAATTGCCTGGTCAGGAGGCGGTAAGGATGGGGCCAAGGGGTGGAGGGGCAAGACTGCCTGGCCTACCTTCCAAAACCTAGCCTAGGTCTGGTCGGGTAGGCCAGGGAAGGGCATCGCAAGGACTCCCAACCTCAAGAAAAGAATATATAAATATCTGAACAATTTATCACAAACATGCATATAATCGAGTGCATTACTGACTAACATTGGAGAACACACTAAAAGAATGCATGCATAAGTACCACGAGAAAGAGAGAGGAATCGCCCTCTTCACAAAAAACTGGCGTACTGCTATGCTAGCCTAGAAGCCAAAAACACACTACTCGCGCATAACATATGAAAGATAAAATCGTACGTACGAAGGGAAACCAACACGCTCCTGAGGGGCTGAGGACAAAAAGGGGGCCACAAAAGGCTAAAATAACAAAAGATAAACATAAAAGAAGAGGCCTCAGAGTACGTCAGGAGCGAGTTAGACCCTATGACGTAAGGAGGAAAATCATAAAACCAATGCTCCAGAAAACAACAGGAGCGAGAATAATGAAGGGGCATACGAAAACAGAGTCTAAACAATGAAATGCAAACGGTGAGGCAAAAATCATCATGATATAACAATGGGGAAAAAACGCACGCCGCAAATGATGCACCCACGCTGGCGGATATTAAAGGAGCGTCACCAGGGTTCGCGAGAACAAAGGGGCTAAAAAAGGGATGCATCGTGCCCTCACAAGATACAAAAACAAAAAATGGAATACTCAACTTAGATGAAGAAGCTGGGGCTCTGGGGCAGACATGCTTCACCAAAAAACACTCAAAGAGGACAGCGAAAAAAGCATGTGCAGACACTGAAGCGTGCTAATACAGGAATGAAGCTTTTGGGCGGGAGTTGTAGTAGTAGCGAGCGGAAGGTAGACGTTAAGTAGTCGTTGTAATGGCACCTCCTAGAGAGGGGTTTTGAGAGGAGTCTTCTAATTGGCAGAATACCTGTGGTAGTGGCTTCCACTCGCCCTTGTGTTTATACCAACACCCTATGGGTGAGCGAGCTGAAGGTAGTAACTTCAGCATTCCATTTAGCTTTTTCTCTGGTATATTTAGCATCTATTTATACCTAGAAATGTGTGCTACAGGGACATTTCACCAGCTGACACAGGTCGAACCCAGAAATATGTACATCAGTCATGTAAATCTCAATAGAACTGCAAAACTTTCTGTGTTTCAGCAATAGTACACTTGCACTTTAGCTTAACTAACTAAAACCTATTGGATAAGTGTCAAGTACCAGTGCATGTGGATGATGTTAGCTACAGGTGGCAGGCATTACAAAACATGCATCTTTCCAGTAGTTAACTAACTTTCACTATTGATATATATTTTAAGACTTGAAGCATGTCATATTATGATATTTATAGAAACTGGCTAGGATATCTTATAACGGGACTGAAAATAGTATGGGGAAGTGTGCTGAGCCTATCATGATTAAACACCTAAAAGATAATGAGGTATAAAACAGCTGTCTTCTTATCTCTATGTGGTACATAACAGTGTAACTAATGATATATGAAAAGACTATATCTTCAACTTCACAAAGAACACAGTTCTTGGGAAGTAATGTATAAGTTTCCAAAAAAGTTTGACAGACAGTGCATGTAGAAAATTGGATTTGATATAGTAGCACAAAGTTAAAGTCAATTACTCGGAACAACTTTATTGTGTACTGTATAAGTGCTACACTTTGAAGTATTCATACAGTGCCTGTAAGTTTCAAGATTATCAGTTGTATCTTTTGAGTATTCTTTCTCTGTTATGATCAGTGTAACAACAAGTTGATACTCACTCAACCTGCAGAAAGGATAAACATTTCTGATATGTATCTACATGACCGGAAGATCCACTACACTCTTTTGTGTCAGGCACTGTTACTAGAAGCGTACCATTCTCCCTCAGACTTCACACTGCTTTGCTGCTTGCTTTAGCATAGGCCTTTTCTAGGTTGATACTAAATACCAAAACAAGAGCCTCCTCTGCTTCCCTCAGTGTTCTCCTCCCTCCATTACCTGGCATAAGGAGAATATTCCATCTATTTTATAAATTCCTTAAATGAAAGCTAGTTGCTGCTTTCGAATCTTCAAATCCTGTTTGAGTCTTTGGTTTATAATACTTTCAGGTATTTTCATGGTATAAGGTATTAATTTATTGTTTCATCGCCCTTCAAACGAGTCTCTTACCCACACAACACATCTGCTTTCGTCACTTTCATCTAATCTTGAATTAATTGCGTCATGTTCGCCTCCTGTCATCGCAAAAGAACTTTAGAAGTGGCAGTGACTTGTGTAAGCACTTGACCTGTTACACGGACCAGCCACTCTTTGTTTTCCTTAGTTTCTATTTGTGCACTACAATCCAATGCAACAAGAAGCCAGGCTATTTTGTGTGGATGCCCAATTTCACTCGACAGTGAATAACACAAAAATGACCTGGCTCCTTTCAGTCCCTGTTGCTATGGTTTTTGCCTTGGTGGTCACAACCCATTTTGGTAAGATATTATGAAGAGAATTCAGAGCTAATAAAAGGATGCAACTTGAAAGACTTACTGACAAAACTTATGAATTGTCTAGAAAGAATGAATGCTAAACTTTATGGTGAAATTGTTCAACAATAGTTTAATAGAAACTCAGTGTAATACATTAATCTTTGGACAGAAAAATACCCAGATGAAATACTACTGTACCATTGTATGGTATGTAACAAAATAGAGAAGAAAGGAAATGAAGTCAAAGATTTGCAAACTGTTGAAATAGCTAAACACAAAATTACACTTAACAATGAAGAAGTTAAAGTTTTTAAGCAGTTCTTGGACTATTATCTGTCCAGGATTGGTGATCTACAAATGAACACAGCAGATCATTGGGATATATAATCAGGCCTAATCACAAACCCTTTGCTTATTTATACTCTGTTTGGTTTCAAGGAGATCACTTGATTGTCCTAACAAGAATTCCAGAACAAATCCACTTCCTTAACTGCCATGGGCAAACTTGAGCTTTGCATTTTGTTCAAACAATTCATGTTATCTTGGCATGTTTTCTTATTGTGTTTTTTTCAACTGGCCTTGTGACAAACAAATTTTCTCTAAAATATCCTTATGCATTGAAGGGCTGCAATATTCTAGTTTTGTGTGTGAAAAGTAATAATCGAAAATTGTCAGTCTTAAAATAAGAACAAGGTGCCATTGAACATTTTTATAGTAAATTAAACTCAATTTATCACTGTTTTTACTTAAAAAACAGTATTATATATAACTATAGTCTCCTAGGGAGATTTACCCTCACATGTTTTACAATGAATATATTTCAGCTATAAATTTATTTTTCAATACTATTGCTGTACATTAAAAAAAAAAGGTATTTTCAAAACAATAATCTGCTCCTATTATTTTTCAGCGTCATCGGAAGGACGTCAGCAATTTTGACAAGCAGTTTACCTCAGAACGTACTGAACTCACACCAACCGACAAACTGTTCATGATGAACCTTGACCAGACAGAATTTTCAGGTTTTTCCTTCCTCAATCCAGAATACATACAGCATGTGTAAACAGCCCCAGCAAACTGCTTGTTTGTGTCTGCACTTGTTACGAGAGCATGCTGTTAATGAAATAAGTATTGCAGTTCTCTAAAACATTGTATGCCAAAGTTGATCACGTAAGTGTAACATTAGAACTCGTTCAATTTGATAAGTAATTCAGAGTGCCATCAATGATTCTTAACATGTAGGAAATGGCAGAAAGGGGTAAGATTTATAAATAAATGACAAGTACTCTCAGGTTTCTAAACATTATTCTTTGAGAGGTGAGATCTCATGTTGTATTAGTATTTTGATGTATTTTTATTCTAAGGGTTCAGAGCATTATTCTTACAACAGCAACAAAAAGGAAGAAAGTCCGACCAAGCATAACTGCTGCTATGGTCCACAGGAAAACAGCGTTAATGGTTTCTTTAACCTGTGAATAAAATTTAAAGGTCACAAATTTAAATCAATGATTAGGGCATTCTACAATAACAATAGTTTTGTATATTTTCATGAATACTTTTATATTGTAAACTAGTCTTGAATAGCTGAACTTGAGTAATCCTTATACTGCAGCAATGTTAAAAAGGCTGAGATAAGGTGATTCTTTAAATATGCAGCAGTGTTTATACAAGTGATGGATTGAGTCACTGGTACTCCCAGTAACAAAGTTGTTGGTCGTATGATAGGTACTATTGAGTTGAAGAATCTTAGAATGTTCCTTCCTTCAGTATTAAGTGACTATATAGGTGCAGTATTATTTTCTATTGACTCCGCCAGTATTTTATTACCGGTAGCTGATAATTCGTTATTGAAGAAAGTCCTTCTTAAGCGTAAGAGTTTATGATGTATTTTAGTTAAGTACTTAATTGCTTGTTTATCTCTTGTGATATCATGGAATCATCCTTGAAAAATGTGAAGTAAATGACAGCACTTGTATAGGAAGTCATTTTCTTGTTTCAGGAAATAGTATTTAAGCATTCCTCTAAAATTTGTTCAGTTACACATACCTAGTTATAGCATACCAATTTGTAAGTGCATTCATGTCAAATTTTGCCCTGGTCCTAGTGTTAAAATGATCTTTACACGTAGGAAATTTAATTTTTTTAAGTTAGTCCGTACATCGTAGTCGATATAAGTGTCCCTAGTCATCTGGTACTAACAAAAACTACTAGTCATGTTATGTTGAAATATCAGAGCTGAGATGATGATCAGTTATTTTGTCAGGTAGACATAAGAGAATTATAACAGTCATGGGTACGTATTATGAAATGGTCTGTAGCTTTATTACTGTTATTCAATTTGGTAAGTCCTGTGTTTTCAGAGGTCTTAAAGAAGTTATCATCAGTACTAATGACATTTTTTTTCTAACCACCGTAGCTATAGCAAAAAGCTTAATACTCAATTATTTTTATGTACGAGGACATTGAAATGAAAAACTTTGATTAGATATCTTATTTAGAATTGTAACAAATCTGATTAGTGTAAGTTCATATTACTTTTCATTCAAGAAAATCCATAGATTTCTGTATCAGATTTTTGCAGTCAGTGGTCTTAGAAGTGAAAATGGATGCTTTGTCAAATAGTACCAAATGTAATGCTGCAATCCTTTGCAGCTGGTAAGACTCTGTCTCTCATCTTCTGTCTGTATACAAAAGGAATTGTTTCTTTTAATATGCCATGTTAAATGGATAATTTGTGCTTACCACTAATGTTATACAGTATACGTATATATATACATATACGTACATATGTAGGTTTATATAAATTCATACATATACGCATACTGTACATGCTCACATTCTCAATTGATAATAAGATTGATAAGAAAATTTAGAGAAACAAAATAAGGCTGCTGGATTTAAACACTTCAGTAAAAGTAAAAAATTTAGGTGAAAAATTTGGTCAGAGATTATACTAGAATTTAGGCTATTTTTAACATGAACTTAATGCCTTCATACTTATGGTATTAATGTATTCTTGTGATACTCTCTCTACTTACGTACTTTATTTTGCAATGCTCAGTACTGGGCCTTCAGGAGGAGTGTTCCATTTCAAAGCATGATAGTAGTGGCATTTCACTCCAATTCAAAGAGTTGTTATGTCATTAGTAACATACTACTACACATTCAGACTGGAAAGTCAATTCATCCTTTTGGGCCTGAAAAAGGTTCCTGTCAAAATTACACTTATACAGTAGTTGCAGAATGTACAGACATAATAAAGGCACTCACCCTGTTAAAGATTATTGATAAGGAAGTATGCATGAAATCACTGCCCAACTGCAACAAATGTTTATACAGTATAAGTGCTTGCAATTGTAAGCATCACCTAAAATAAGAGTTGATACAAGTGAAGTGAGTAGTACAGGTTTAAGTGAAATGAAGAGCAAATGTTAAATTTCAGAATTTGAGTTAGTCATTCAAAATATAGTACAAAAACTCGCTTTGATATTACACGCACTATCTACATCATGAGGTTGCATCCTCCATTCCTAAATAAACTCTGGTCAGACTAGATTAGTACATTGATGAAATATTATAGCATTAGTCGTGAAATGGAGAAACGAATCCACAGCTACGTTTGGGTACAACGATATTTAAAAACTAATCTATACAGAGAGCTTTTGGGAATCTGTTCGAATCCTCTGTTCAATCTGAGACTGAAAAGGTGAGTTGAACAGATTCCCAAAAGCTGTCTGTATAGATTCACTTTATTTTTAAATAAAGTTGTACCTGTACGTAGCTGTGGATTTGTTTCTTTATTATACATTTGTTCATGAGATAAAAAAAGCAACGGGAAATTGAAAGCATGTGCATGACTGACATTTTCCACTGTTAATGGTAATAGATTTTGGATTGGTTTTCTAAATACAGGCATTTCCTGGTTATTGGTGGGAGTTCCATTCTTGATGGGGTGCCAATAAGCAAAAACTGCTATAACCAAAACTTGGCTATTTATGACACTTATGGTGCCGATATCTGGTTAATGTCGCCGATAACTAGTTAATGGCGCTTCTGTTAGGTATGTTTTGGTGCCATAACTCTATTATCGGTGCCAGAACTCGGCGCATTATGGGGCCATAAAACTATTATTGGCACTAGAACTCAGCACAGTATGGCGCCATGCTCTATTATTGGCAGCAGAACTCAGTGCGTTATGGCGCCATACATTGCCGATTTGATGGCACTAGACAAGCCCTATAAAACTGTATCGCCATTAACCAAGTCTGCCAATAAACAAGGACTGCCTGTGAAGGATTAATTCCTGAAAACCAGCCTGAGAAGAACCTTTATTAGGCTCAAAGGTCTAAGTAAACTAATCATTTCTAATAAATAATTATTTTTTGGGGTAAACAAAATTTGATATTTTGGTCACAGGACCTCTAAAGCAGAGAGGTTATGATAACCAAATTATTTAGTGAAGAAATCAGTCACTTTGGTTTCTCTCAAAGAGCTGAAGTGAGCATATGTTTGTAGTCATTTATTTTCTAAATCTCTGAAATTAGTGCTGTAATACTTCAAATGGCAATGGACAAATAACAGTAGTATATGTACTACTGTAAATTAGCTCTTCTTAAGCCTTTTTCTTTATTTATTGTAGTATCCAGGTATGTACATTACATTAAATGTTATGGAGGTAACTGAAGGAAAATAGCAAATCTACAACTCACATACGTTTAGGAGATACAACTTAACATTTAAGTGCCTACAGACAATTTTAATAACAGCTTGCTGTGTAGAGATACGTACACCTTTGAACAATTAATAAGTGATTAATATAAATATTGTAAAATAAAAAACAATCAAAATCTGAGAATGGCCTGGCCAAAAAAACAATTTGGAATTATGTCAAGTTCAGCGCACACAACTCAAAAGCAACATTACACATGCCGAGACTTTAATAAAAGAGGGTTTGAATGAATCTGCTTTGGAATGGAATAGCTTGATCTTTACTGAATCCAGGTTTTCATCTTCACTTGATTCATATCTCTGAGCATCAGCAGTAGGTAAATGTTCTTGTTGTTTTTATACCATCACTGAATGATGAAATTACTGTAAGCAAAATTTGCTGAATTGTTAATTCCATATATTTTAAGCAGTATAGGGATATACAGCCAATATAGAAATTTGAATTTCTAGGAACCCTGTTATATACATATTCACCAAGGTTTACAGTACAGTATTCCATAGGTTTCATTGAGGAAATTGCACTGTATTTAAGAGTTGAGTTAATTTTTAGTATTTTCCTAAACTGCTAACATGTAGTACTTAACTATTTAATGTAGTATCAATCATGTATACCTTGTAATTGACACAGTCAGATTTATAAAATCAGTTGTTTTTAAAATACTAAGAGGGAGAAGCGTAATTACACAATCTAAAGCAGTAGGCAGTGTGGGATTTCAAAATAGATCTCCTTCATGACATTTCATACCATGAATTAGAGAATAAATAATGAACCTAGTTTTGTGGCTAGTATCAGTCCCCCCCCCCCCCCCCCCCCCCCCCGCCCCCCCCCCCCCCCCCCCCCCCCCCCCCCCCCCCCCCCCCCCCCCCCCCCATCAAGAATGAATATTCATGTAACAATAAAGGTGCAAGATATGTACTACGTCAAGAGTGTGCTATTCCAAAGAGATTCTATTTAGCTTATGTGTAGAAGCTTATCTAGTCACAGAAGAGAGAATTTCTGTTTTAGCAATACAGATGATATTTCATGTTTGCCATAAGGCTGTTTTCATTAAGAAGAAGAAATGAGTTTAAAATTCCAAGTCATGTCATCTTGGGAGATTGTTCATTGTTTCCCACACATTTTCTAGTTCCCTTTAAGTGTACAATTTTACTCATTTGACACCAGGTCCAAATGCTGGAAATTTAGGATGCAGTAATGTGGAATTATTTTGTTTCCATTTGTAGTAGTACCATCAAAAAAATAATTTCCAAATAATTAATTACTCGAGCACTTGTAAACAGTAATGTTGCTCACTGTATGTAAGGATAATTGCAAAATACATGTGTTCCTTGGATAAGACTATATTTTCACAGAATCCTGAATGGTGGTTACATCATCAGGGATATGTTTTCACAACTGAGATCTTTAATGCAAGCTCTCTTCCCCTTCCCCATAGTATGAGGTCCTTATGATATGACTTTGTGGTGCAATGTGATATATTATTAAGATCTTTTTTGTTGACCGTCTTTGCCTGATGACTACTTATTTTGTTTTTGGCATTTCCATATTTGATACAGTAATTTAAAACAAAACATTGAAAAATTGGCTCTCGGGAGAACCAGTCAATTATTTTACTGCAGCATTTCTAGGTAGAATGTCAGTTCCATAAAAACATCAAGTCCTTTGGAGTTCTTAAACAAGAATCTTACAGTAATGTAAAAATAAGTGTTCATTGCCACTACGTTAGTCTTCAAGGGTAACAGACCACTATGCAATTTATTTAAGGTTCTGGACATACAAGAGACTTCAATTGTATTTATCAGGATAACTCTCATAAACTGGAAAAAAATGTATTCCGTCCAATGTGCCCCCAGTCAAGTTAGATGTTACAGTATAAATGAGTACATATATCAATTAAAATTTATATACTTGGAGAGACAAATGTCAGCTGAAATATTTACATCATATCAGTACGTCACTACCAGCACTCTGTGTAAAATCTTTCGACTCTTTTATTAGAATCCCTCATTTGCAGTGTCATCAGTGCCAGTACAGTACCAGCGATGCTTCACAATGGAAGGCTTCTGACTTTAATTGCTTAATTCCTTACCACAGGGTGATGTGTAAAAACTTTAATAAACTAAGTTATACTTGTAGGTTGTCATTAAAACTGTAAATTACATTAAAGACAACAAAACTGCATGAAAAAAAATGCAAATCACCTTGAAAATATATAACCAAAGGACACGGGTAAGACTAAGTATCTTGTGTTACATTACCATCACATTTGTTTAAATTTGAAATGATCATATCTATACTATAAAATGATGAGTATAAAAAATATATTTTGAATTTGAGTACTTTATACGCTGGGGTAAAGGGAGTTGTAGGAAAAGCTTAATTCATATGGAAATAGATTCTTAGTAAATTAGTACATCTTGTTCCATTTAACAAACTATATGGAATAATAAATTAAAATACTTTGTCAAGAATTTTCAAAAGCACATTCTTTTCAGCTATTTTTGCATCTTTAAATCTTTAATGAATTCGTTCTCTAGTAATGCATTTTCAAGTTTAATTTTTACCTTGCACTGTTCTTGAAAATATCACAATTTTTCTTGAATGAAGAGAGTAACTCAGCCAAGGAAGGAGAAGCTTTTTCACATAAAAAGAAAACTGAAAGTTGACTAAAAGTGTCACAGGCTTCACAAGCAGACTGAAATACTGCATCCTGAATTTCCGTTTGGACAATAGCTACTCGTACATGATGAGCATTCTTTAGGTCTGGTGCCAAGTTTCCTCCTATAGAGCATAGTTATATCTTGCAAGTTTGCAATCCATATTCAACAGTTGCATTTTCTAGAAAGATATCCCATAAAAGTCGTCCCTTTGTGACACCAGTAGTTTCTTATGTATGAATTTTGACCAAAGAAATATTTTTGTAATGCTATTTTTGTCACTATGATTTACAGAATAATTAAGCCAACTGAGCTTGCAGGGTTAAGAGTCTAGATTATTAGGAATCTAAAAAATTGACATTAGATCTTCAGTATTTTACCTTGTACAGTAGTACATGCATTTCATGGAGGTTTGTCATTTTAACCCTTTAATTCAATTTATTCTTGTAGCAATGCTTATAGGATCCCCTTTCTACAAAAAGTACATGTATGAATCTTAACTTGATATTGTGAAATTTAGGGATTTAGAATTAATGTTTCATAGCATTCCAGTATCTGGGTAAGTTAATCATAAGTGTTTTCTCCTCCCTCGCTGTAATTTTGTCTCTGCCAGAAAACAAAGTACATGAAAGATAGGTACACCAGTGACATGATTTATGCTGTACGAGTCATGCTGCTACGTATTCACCTCCTGCCTTGTATGTTTATGTCACAGTTCACTTAATAACTTTCCAAATACAGTGTATAAAAGGTTATGCTACTTGAGACAGCTTCTATGAAGTCACTGGAGTAGAAAAGAGAATTCTTATGCTTCCATGTGTTTACAGACTCAAAGGTGATATTCACACACCTATTCCATTGTGTAGCAAGACCGTATATGGTAGTTTGAATTCATTTCTTATGGCAATAGTACTATATATTGTATTTTATAGAAAGTGGGTCCAAAAATTGACATCAGTAGCATAGTTCAAAAAGATTTGTTCTCTTTTCTTTAAAAATTATGTTTTTATGTACTCGTGTAAATATTTCATCTGTTATTACTTTATAATGTGTCAATGACATTTACTCATTCATTTTAATTCTCACATTATGCAATAAATTTTGATTTTCACTAGATACCCATTCTTCAAATACTCATAATGGATGCTAGCAGGCAAGCTTCAAAGCTGTACTGTTCAGAGTAACAAACGTAAATGATGGTGAACACTACTATACGTACATGGTTTTTGGGAAAAAGTAAACTATGTAAACTTAATATTTTGTTGGTCTTAAGCAGATGGCTTAACTCCACTTTCCAAGTGATTTTTCACTTCACATCTTGACTGTGATTCAACATTTATTTAATGTCTTTAACAATGAAATGTAGAAAATAAAAATGTTGAGACTAGCTAGTTTGTACAGGATACATCTTATAGTCTTACTATAAAAATCGAAATGTTTCTTTATGCAGACAATAACAGTAACTATATACATACATACTGTACTATCAGAAAATCTGCATGACACTAGTGGCCAAAGTTTTCAGTATTATTTTGGGTATAATTACATCCAATGGAAATTCTTCTGACAGTTTAGGGCCAGTTAGGAATCGGCTAACACTTATTTGAGAGGTCTACTCGAGTTACTTTGATAAAACACTCAACTTTAAGACTTACATCTTTGAACATTCCAGTTGTTTCAATAATACCATGGTACTTCACTTTTCAGATATATTTAAGTGTTTTGTGATACTGGTGTAAGACTAAAGTTTTGGCATATAGATACCTCAAATTTGTGTTAACAAAAGTTACTTTCAGTTTCAGTATGTTACTGTAGTGTACATTCTAATTGCAACAGAAGACAATAATTGAATATCATTTACTATTCTACCCAACTTTCAGTCTTCTTAGATTTTAAAATGTGTAAGTGTATTTGTTTGAATATAATTTGGATAATGGTGATCATTACATTCAAATTCAAACACTAAACTGACTGAGATGCTTTTGCTGATATATGTTGGATATTTACAATAAAAGTGATTTGCTTTTCGTAATAAGAAATATGAAATAAAACCTACCAATTATTTTTACAACTGAAAAAATGCAATGTGTTTGTGGTGAATTGAAATAACTTTGGATTTCTTAGTTGTTGGCATTAGCATTGAATGCAAACAAAACCAAAACAATGTGTGACCACCTTTGGTATTTGTTCTTAAAGTAGTTGGATCAGTTACTATGATTGTCAGGTGCAAATAATTATTTTCAATATACAGTACAGTAACTAAAATTTTTGGTTCCTACTAGCCCTATAATACACTGTTATTAGAGCATACCATGTATATATGCATTCATTATTAGGTTACTTGTTGTCTTGTTGAGCCTGCCAAATATACCAAGTAGACAAAATGGTTTTTAATTTGAGATATTCCTTTGTCTTGATTCGTTAGTACATACCTCGGTGGGAAGGTGGAGGGGATCACAGAGCAATAATCTAAATCCAAATCCAACGAGCGTATGTCCTCAACTTATGCAGGGGTTTGCTTCCAGGATCCCCTCCCCCCTCTCTCTTTGGTTCCAGGATCACCACCTCTGTTTGGTTCCAGAATCCCCTTCTGATGGTTCCAGGATCCCACTTCTGTTGGTTGTAGGATCGCCCCCCTCCTCTGTTGGTTCCAGCATCCTACTTTTGTTGGTTCCAGGATTGCCCCTCTCTGTTGGTTCCAGGATCTCCCTTTTGTTGGCTCCAGAATCCCCCTTTTGTTGGTTCCAGGATCTCCCTTTTGTTGGTTCCAGGATCACCCCCTCTGTTATTTCCAGGATCCCCATCTGTTATTTCCAGGATCACCCTTCTGTTGGTTCCAGGATCTCCTGTCTGTTGGCTCTAGGAACCACCCTCTGAAAAAAAAATTTTTGATTTAAAAAACCTGTACATAAAATAGCAGACTACAATATTAGTCCAGGCCCTGGCAATTAAGCCCATATACATTTCAATGTCTTCTAATTTTGACTTCAGATATTGAAAATATATTGGTCGAGGTTAAAAAGAATTACGGGTGCTTTTTGCAAAACTGGGGCAAATGGCCACTAGGGGCGATAACCTAAGATGACAGCTGGAAATGGGATATACTGAATACTAAATTTGGTACCCACTACCGTTCACAGCAGAACACTATTTGATATGAGTCTTTACTCATTTCTGCACAAGGAATAAATTTTTTAAGTAATTATTTCAGCAGAAGTTACAGATATGTGTATATTTTGGCAACACTGATCTCAAGTACAGTTCGGATATGAAATGGACATTTACGTGTTCAGAGATCGGAGTTATCAACTTTATTATTCAGTCTTGTAACACATGGTTTTAATCATTGAAACACAGAAGTATATCTGTGCTCTATGATATTGTATTTTGTTGTCTCATGCTCTGAGAACTTTACAGTAAGTCTCCAATATATTTGATTTATCAATATCTTAAGAGGACTGCAATACTGGGCAATTTTGTGTTTTGTAGAATTGTTTGGCAGCTGTAACCGCTGTCATTGCCATCAACATATTTATTTTTATTTGTTTTAGATATACTAAGTAACAGAGTTAACAGTGGATGAAAGTAAAAGCCAGAAGCTTTCTTAACAAGAACATCAACAAGGGATACTGTTGATGGAAAATACCTCCAATGAATATGATGTTTTTAAATGCATTATCTGCCAGAAGTATGACAAAAAACCTCACATCCATCCGAGGTGGACGTAGCAGCATGAGGCATGCTGTAGATATAGGAAATAACATTTATTGTTACTAAAAGACTGAAATAGAGCAGAGGAAGGAGCTATATCTTATGTTTATCACAACAACAGCAAGTGTTTCATGTGGTACACGCACAGTAAGAAACTTAAACAAATAGAAGATGGTGTAAAAACTTAAACAGTGATGCAGAAACTTCATGTGAAGCTAAAAATGAAACATCTAGCCTGTTACATCGCAGTAATGTTAGACCAAGGGAAAAACCCAGCCACAGAAAAGACCCTGAACTAATCAAATGTACTGTATGTGGTAATGAAAGGTTTAAAGTTGATCAGGTAATTTTGAGAGACAAATTAGTGAGCAAAATGCTGCCGAAACATTTTTTATTGCTACTAGACATTTCAAAGATGACTGTATTGTAGTGTTGCTGAGTTAAATTGTATAAATGACATTTTTGCTGCAGATATTTACTGCCACAAGGTCTGTCTTAGACACTACATTAGTAGATATGAACTAGAGACACAATGCTGCAGTAGATCTCTCGATAAAACTTTCAAATCTAGTACTTTAGTTAAACAAGATCTTTTTGTAAAAACATTAGAAGATATCGACCCTCTTTTACAACGTGGGTAAGGCTTCGCTGTTTCAGACATACGAATGAGTATGTGTGATGTAGATGACACACTAGATTTTCATATATATAATCAGGATGTTAGTAAACTTTGTGTTGATCATTATGGTGAGAAAATTCAATTTGCTCCCAATCCAAGAAAAAATTAAGGCAAACTGTTTTTCTCCT
>NC_087202.1:126099724-126169724 GCF_015104395.2 Macrobrachium nipponense
TTTTTAATTTATTTATTTGTTTTGTTTAATTATTTTTTTTTATTTATTTTATTTATTTATTTTGTTTATTTTTTGTTTTTTTTTATTTATTTATTTATTTATTTTTTTTTTTATTTATTTTTCTTTATTTATATGTTTTTTATTTTTTCTATCTTGTTATTTTTTTATTTTATTTTTTAATGAATGTTACATATTTTTTTATTTATTTATTTTATTTATTTATTTTTATTTTTTATTTCTTTTTATTTATTTACTTTATTTTGTATTTATTTTTTATTTTTATTTTATTTTCTCTATTCAATTTTTTTATTTATTTTTTATGTATTTATTTATTTCTATTCATCTATTTTTTATTTTTTTATTTGATTATTTTTATTTATTTATTTTTATTAATTTAGTTTTGATTTTTTATTTATTTATTTTTATTTTTTATTTATTTTTTATTCTTATTTATTTATTTATTGTTATTTTTATTCATTTTATTTATTTCAATTTTTATTTATTTATTTTTATTTTTAATTATTATCTATTATTTATTTTTTTTTTTAATTATTTACTTATTTTTATTCATTATTTTATTTATTTTTAATATTTATTTTTTTTTATTTTTATATTTATTTATTTATTTCTATTTATTTTTTATTTAGTTTTATTTATTTTTATTTATTTATTTATTTTTTATTATTTTTATTATTATTTATTTTATCTACTTTTTATTAATTTTTAGTTATTTTTTATAGATTCATTTTTATTTATTTTTATTTATTTGTTTATTTGCATTTATTTATATTTATTGATTTATTTTTATTTATTTATTTTTATTATTAATTTTATTGATTTATTTTTATTTATTCATCTTTATTAATTTTATTTATTTTTTTTTATTTTATCTATTTATTTATTTTATTTTTATTTATTTTTTCTTTATTTATTTATTTATTATTTATTTATTATTTATTTATTTATTTATTTATTTATTTATTTGTTATTATTTATTTATTTATTTTTTAATATGTATTTTTATTTGTATTTTTATTTATTTATTTTTATTTAATTAATTTATTTATTTATTTTATTTATTTTTATTTATTTATTTTTATTTATTTCCTTTATTTATTTTTTTATTTATTTATTTATTTGTATTATCAATTTTTCTTATTTTTTTCTTTATTTATTTATTTTTATTTATTTATTTATTAAATTATTTATTTTTTTTATTTTTTAAAATTTTTTAAAATTTATTTATATTTTTATTTTTTTTATTCATTACTTATTTTTCTTATTTATTTACTTTTAATTATTTATATTTTTAATTTATTAATCTATTTTTTTAAAATTTATTTAATTGTTTTTATTTTTACTTATTTTTTTATTTTTTTTATTTATTTCTTTATTTATTGCTATTTTTTTATTTATTTGTATTTATTCATTTATTTATTTTTTATTTGTTTATTTTCAATTAATTTAATTTTTTATTTATTTATTGTTTTTTATTTATTTATTTATTTTTCTATTTATTTACTTATTTTTATTTACTTTTTATTTTTATTTTTCAAATAATTTCTGATTATTTATTTCTATTTATTTTATTTTTTATTTATTTATTTTTATTATTTTTTTTTATCTTTATTTTTTATTTTTATTTTTTTTATCTATTAATTTATTTAGATTAATTATTTATTTTTTATATTTATTTTTACTTATTTATTTCTTTATTTATTTATTTTTTTAAAAAAAATTGTATGTATTTATTTTTATTTTATTTTTATTTAGTTTATTTTTATTTTTATTTATTTTTATTCTTTTATTTTATTTATTTTTTTATTTATTTATTTTCTTTATTTATTCTTTTTATTTATTTATTTTATTTTTGTTATCTATTTTTTTATTTAATTATTTATTTATTTATTTTATTCAATAATTTATTTATTTTTATTTATTAATTTTTTTTTTATTTATTAATTTAATTTTATTTGTTTTATTTTATTTGTTTTTTTATTTGTATTTGTATTTTTATTTTTATTATTAAATTTTTATTTATTTATTATTTTTACCTATTTTTTATTTATTTATTTTTTTTATTTTTATTCCAATTTATTTTAATCACATGAATAAAAATAAATAAATAATAAATAATAAATAATTTTAATAAAAATAAATAAATAAATAGATATATGAAATAAATAGATAAATAATTGAAAATAAGAAATAAATAAATAAAAATACTTAAATAATAAAAATACATTGAATTTTTACAAAAAAAAAAAATTATAATAAGGTAAAATAAAATAAATAAATAAATAAAAATAAATAAATAAATAAAAATAAATAAATAAAGGATTAAGAAAAATAAATAAAGTAATAAATAAAATAAAGAAAGAATTAAAAGAAAAAAAATACATAAAAAAACAAAAATAAATAAAATAAATAACAATATATAAATAAAAATAAATAACCTAAAACTAAAACATAACTAAAAAATAAATTAAAAATAAATAAATAAAATAAAAAATATATATAAATAAAAAAATATGAATAAATAGATAAACATAAATAAAAATTAATATTAAAAAAATAATGAATTAAAATAATTAAATAACTAAATTGAAATAAATAAAAAATAAGTAAATAAAAAAAATAATAAAAATGAATCCCCCAAATGAAATAAATAAGTAAAAATAAATAAATAAAACTAAATAAATAAAAATAAATAAATTAATAAAAATAAATAAACAATAAAAATAAATAAATAAAAATAAAAATAAATAAAAATAAATAATTAAATAAATGAAAATGAAAAAAAATATAAATAAAAAAAAAATAAATGCAAATAAATAAATGAATACAATAAAAATAAAAAATAAAAATAAATAAATAAAAATAAAAAATAAAAAATAAATAAATAATAATAGAAATAAATAATAAATAAAAAATAAATAAATAAATAAATAAATAAATAAATAAATAAATAAATAATAAATAAAAATAAATAAAAATATATGAATAAATAAATAAAAATAAAATATAACTAAAAACAAATAAAAGAAAATAAATAAAAATAAATAAAAATAAAATAAATAAAAATAAATAAATAAATAAATAAATAATAAAAATAAAAATAAATAAATAATAAATAATATATGATAAATAAATAAAAATAAAAATGAATAAATAAATTAAAATAATAAATAAATGAAAATAAAAAATAGATAAAAAATAAAAAATAAAAAATATATAAAAGTAAATAAATAAAAATTAATAATAAAAATAAATAAACAAAAATAAAAATAAAAATAAATAAATAAATAAAAATAAATAAATAAGAAAAAAAAATTTTTTTTCTTTATTTTTTATTTATTTATATTTTTCTATTTGTTACTTTTTATTTTTTACATTTGTTCAATATTTATTTATTTATATTTTTTCAATTTATCTAATATTATTCTTAATTTTTTTGTTTTGGTTTTTTATTTTTATTTTTTAATTTTTCAATTTTTTTTATCTTTTAGTTTATTTTTCTTTTTATTTATTTATGATTTATTTTGTTTTTGTTTAATTTGTTTTTTTTTTTTATTTATTTTTATTATTTGAAGATATTTTTATTTTTATTTGTTTTTTTTTTATACTAATTTTTTTTATTTTTTGGGTTTGTTAGCTATAAAATTTGTTTTTTTGGGTTATTTTTGTTTATTGTTTGTTTATTTCATTTTTTAAATTTAAAGTTTCTTTGAAATTTGTTTATTTTGTTTATTAGTTGTTTATTCATTTATTATATTTTATTTAGTTCTTTTTTAATTATTTATTTTTATTTTTTTTATTTATTTGTTTTTTTATTTATTTTTTCATTTATCTTTAATTTATTGTATTTATTTATTTCTATTTATTTTTAGTATTTATTTTTATTTATTTATTACCGTTTATTTATTTATTTATTTATTTTATTTATTTTTTATTAAATTTATTTATTTTATTTTTATTTTTATTTTTTATTTTAATTTAGTTTTTTATTTCAATTTATCTTTTTATTTATTTTATTTATATTTTTTTATTTATCTATATTTTTCTTTATTTTTTTTAATTGTTTTTTATTTTGTTTATTTGGTGTGTATTTTTCTTTATTTATTTATTTTCTTCTTTATTTAATTTTATTTATTTATTTATTTATTTTTAGTTATTTATTTATCTTCTTTATTTATTTGTTTTATTTTTCTTTTTTAATTTATTTCTTTATTATATTTATTTTTAGGTATTTATTTACATTATTTATTTATTAGTTATTTATTTATTTTATGTATTTATTTATTTATTATTTATTTTTATGTATTTATTTATTTATTTTATATATTATTGATTTATCATTTTTATTTTTTTATTTTTAATTTATTTATTTTCAATTTATCTATTTTATTATCTTATTTATATTTTTGTATTTTTATCATTATCTTTTTAATTTTTTAATTGTTTTTATTTGGGTTTTTATTTTGTGTGTATTTTTCTTTATTTTTATTTTTTATTTTCATTTCTTTATTTAATTTTATTATTTATTTATTTATTTTTAGTATTTTTTTTTATTATCTTCTTTGATTTGTTTTTATTTTTTGTTATTTTTATTTATTACTTTTACTTATTTAATTTCTATTTATTTATTTTCTTATTTTAATTTATTTGTTTTTAATTGATTTATTTTTATTTTTAATTTATTTTTATTTTGATTAGTTTTTTTAGTTTTATTAATTATTTAGTTTTTATTCTTATTTTATTCTTATTTTTATTTCATTTTATTTATTTACTTTTTTCTCATTTATTTATTAATATTTTATTTATTTATTTATATTTACTCATTTTTATTTATTTTTATTTATATTTTCTCATTTTTATTTATTTCTTTATTCATTTGTATTTATTTATTTTTTATTTATTTTTATTTTCGTGTTTATTCATTTTTAATTTTATTTCTTTATTTTTTTTTTATTTTTTTATTTTCTTTAGTTTATTTATTTCTTATTTTATTTTTTTTATTTCTTTTATTTTAGGTTATTTATTTTATTTTTAACTTAATTTTATTTTAATTTACTTATTTTTTTTTTATTTATTTATTATTTTTAAATATTTTTTTTTTATTTATTTATTATTTATTTATTATTTCTTTATTTATTGTTATTAATTTACTTTATTTTTTTAAACTTTTTTTTATTTTTACTTATTTTTTATTTATTTTACTTTTTTGATTTGTTTATTACTATTTTTGTTTATTCAATTTTTATTTTTATTATTTATTTAATTTATTTATTTATTTATTTTAGGTTAACTTATTTATTTATTTATTTGGTATTGGTTTTTATTTATTTCTTGTTTTTTATTTAATTTTATTTTTTAAATTTATTTATTTTTATTTATTTATTTATTTCATGTTTATTTTTTATTTATTCGTTTATTCTTTTATTATTTTTAGTTTATTTTCTATTTTTTTGTTTATTTTTCATTGTTCTTTAGTTATTTATTCTTATTTATGTATAATTCTTTATTTTTATTTATTTTATTTATTTAATCTATTATAGTTATGTACTTTATGTATTTCTTTATTTTTATTTATTTGATTTTATTTATTCATTTATATTTATTTTACTTATTTTTTGTTTATTTATTTATATTAAATATTTTTTTTTATTTATTTATTATTATTAATTTATGCTTTATTTGTTTATTTTGTTTAATTTAATTTATTTGCTTATTTTTACTTATTTTTTACTTATTTTTATTGTTTTTACTTATTTTAATTTTTTTTTATTTAACTTATTTGTGTATCATTTTTATTTAGTTTATTATTTAGGTTTATTTAGTTTATTTATTTTATTTACTTATATTTATTTATTTATTTGGTATTGTTTTATTTATTTTCATTTTTAGTTAATTTAATTTTATTTATTTATTTATTTTATTTATTTTTATTCCATTTATTCAATTTTTACATTTATTTATTTTTATTTTACTTACTTTATTAATTTAGTTTAATTATTTTTATTTATTTATTGTTTGATTATTTATTTTCTCTTTGTTTATTTATTTTTCTTTATTTTTTATTTAATTATATTTTATTTTTAAACTTTTATTTATTTTAATTTAATTATTATTTTTATTTTATTTATTTGTTAATTTAATTTTTATTTTTTATTTATTTTTATTTTTATTTTATTTTTCTTTTTTTATTTATTATTTTATTTATTTATTTTGGTTAATTTTTTATATTTTTTTTATTTATTTTTTGTATTTATTTATGGTTATTAATTTTTTATTTCTTTTATTTATTTTTACTTGATTTTGTTTATTTATTTTTTTTATTCATATTTAAGTTATTTATTTGTTTATTTATTATTCTTTATTTATTTCTGTTCATTTTTTAAAATTTATTACTTTTGTTTATTAACTGAACTTTATTTTTGTATTTTATATTATTTTTATTTGATTTTAATATTTATTTTGTATTTATTTATTTTCAATTTAATTTTTTTGATTTTTTATTTTTTTGTTTTAATAATTTATTTCTATTATTTGTTTATTTATTATTTTTTATTTTTTATTATATTTTAGTTTTATTTTTTTCTTTTTTTTATGTAATTTTTCTATGTTTATTTTTCATTATTTTTATTCATTTTTATTATTTTTTTTATTTAGTTTTTTAGTTATTTATTCATGTTATATCTTTCTTTATTTATTTGTTTTATTTATTTATTTTTTATTTATTTATTTTCTCTATCCTTTTATTTATTTTTATTTATTTTATATTTGTATTTTTTTTTTTTCTATTTATTAATTTAAATTTTTTTTTTTTTATTTTTTTTATTTTTTTTTTATTTTTATTTATGTATTTTTTTTATTTTTTATTTATTCTATTTATTTTTTATTTATTATTTTTTCATTTATTTTGCTTATTTATTTTTTAATTATTTATCTCTATTTTTTTTTTTTTCATTTTTTATTTTTATTGTTTAGGTTTTTATTTTTATTATTATTTATTTTTTATTTATTTTTTATTTATTTACTTTATTTTTTATTTGATTATTTATTTATTTATTTTTATTTTATTTATTTTTTTTCATTTTTATTTTTAATTATTATTCATCATATTTTTACTTAATTATTTTTATTATTTATTTCTACTTATTTATTTATTACTTATTCTATTTATTTTTCTGTATTTATTAATTTATATATTTATTTATTTATTTTTGATTTAATTTATTTTTATTTATTAATTTATTTGTATCCTTATTTTTTTTATCTGTTTTATTATTTTTTATTCATTTTATTTATTATTTTTATTTATGATTTATTTTACGATTTTATTTTTATTTTTTATTTAATTATTTTATTTTTTTATAGTTCATGAATTCAATTTCTTGTTATTTATTTCTTTTATTTTATATTCTTATTTATCGATCTGATTATTGAATATATTACTATTTTTATTTATTTAATTTTTTTATTTATTTTTTAAAATTTATTTATTTATTTACTTTACTTTTTATTATTTTTTATTTACATATTGATTTATTCATTTAAGTCATTTATTTTATTATTTAATTTATTAGTTATTTATTATTTCTGTTCATTTTTTAAATTTTTTACTTTTATTTATTTTAGTTTTAGTTTCTATTTTTCATTTTGTTATTTATTTCTTTCTTTATTTATTTCTAATTTATTTTATTTTTATTTATTTTATTTTTCTCTATCTTTTATTTATGTTTTATTTATTGATATTTGTATTTCTATTTATTAATTATTTTTTTTTTATTTATTTTTATTTATGTATTTTTTTATTTTTTATTTTTTCTTTTTTATTTAATTTTTATTTATTTTTTTTTATTTTTTCATTTTTTATTTCGCTTTTATTTATTTTTTTAATTATTTATCTTCTATTTTTTTTTGTTTTCATTATTTTTATTGGTTTATTTTATTAATTTATTTGTATTTATTTATTTTATTTATTTATTCTTATTTTTATTTTGATTATTATTTATTTATTTTTATTTATTATTTTTTCATTTTTATTAATTATTTAATTCATTATTTTTTATTTTTACTTAATTATTTTATTTATTTAGTTTTTCTAAACTTTTATTTTTATTTTTATTTACTTATCTATATTTTTCTTTATTTATTTAAATCTATATATTATTTATTTATTTTTATTTATTTATTTTTATTTATTTAATGATTTTTATTTATTTATTTTATCTGTTTTTATTTATTTATTTTATTCTTATTTTTTGTAATTTATTTTATTTATTTTTTAAATATTTTATTTTATTTATTTAATTATTTTTATTTTTTTATAGTATTTCATTCATTTCTTTGTAGTTTTATTTCTATTTATTTTATTTTTTTTATCTTTATCCTTATTTATTGAATTATTTATTATTATTTTTTATTTTATTTATTTTTTTAATTTATTTATTTTATTTATTACTTTATTTTTTATTTTACATTTATTTATCGTATTTTCATTTAATTTTTTTTATTTATTTTCATTAATTTATTTTTCTTTTATTTATGTTATTCATTTTAATTATTTATTTATTCATTTATTTTTTATTTATTTATTATATATATATCATCTTTTTTTTATATATTTTTTATTATTTTTCTTTATTTTTATTTTTTATTTATATTATTTATTCTTATTTATTTTATTCATTTTTATTTTATTTATTTTTTTCTATTTTTTAAATTTATTTTTCTTTATTTTTATATTTTATTATTTAGCATTATTTTATTATTTATTTTTATTTATCTATTTATTTTATTTATTTATTTATTCTTATTTATTTTATTATTTATTTATTCATTCATTTTTATTTATGTATTTTTGAATTATTTATTTTTATTTTATTTCTAATTAATTTTATTTTTTTTCATTTTTTTATTTGATTTATTAATTCAATTATTTATATATTTATTTATTTATTTTTATTTTATTATTCATTTAATTATTTTTATCTATTTATTTTCTTATTTCTATTTATTTATTTGTTTATTTTTATCGATTAATTTATTTTTTTATCTTTTATTTTATTTTATATATTTTTATTTATTTTTATTTTATTAATTTTTCATTTATTTATTTATTTATCTTTAATTTTTGAAATTTTTTTATCGATTTAATTAAATATATATTTATATTTTTTTTTTATATTTTTTTTATATTTTTTTTACTTATTTATAATATAGTGAATTTACCTCTGTCGAACTCGCAGTTCGAGAGGTTCTTGATTCCTGGCACCGCTGGACGGAGGAACAGCCTCCCTGCTCAGGATGTCGAGCAGCCAACCTGGGAATTGCAGGCGAAAATGAAATGCATTACTACCGTCATGAAATTCTCCTCGTATTTTGATGATTTATTTACATTTTTATTTATTTAATTATTTATTTATATGTTAATTTGCCTTTTTTCTGATAACGGATATCCTCTTTCTGTGTTTCCTTCTGTTACTTCTTTAGAATGAACACCATATTCTTTGGAAGTTTGAAATTGAAGTCAGTGGCCCCTGAGGGTGTGTATTCCATATGAGTAGGGGTCCAATTCTGAATAATAGAATATGATATGATATAATATATGATAATCATAAAGTACGTTCAGTGAAATATTGTTCATTTTATTTCTGAGGAGCGGGTGCTTACAGACACCATAAGGGTCGCTTTCAGTGAGCATTGATGGGGTCCATATTATGGACGTCTTTCCTTTCTTTTAAGATCCAATTTATAACTAGTTTTCTTTTTACATAAGTTCCATGATTCACGTTTTCTGCTTTTCTGTTTCGCTCCCAAACTAGGATTCTATTTCATTCACCATTGTGTTCGAATTTATATATCATAAACGAATTTCCACTCTAGCTTATTCACCCTCATATAAGAGCGAAAACTAATGCCACCTCTGAATTTCTCCCAAACCAAACAAGTTACGCTTTTTACTTCCAAAAAAGTCATTTTAACTAACTGCATCAACTCTGCTATTGTGATACAGGCGAACGACCTCTCCTATATGGATATCGTCCTCGAAGAACTTTGTACCTCGTATAGTTAGTGAACAGGAATATAAAGAGCGAACTCCTTCGAGGGTCTGGCGTTGGTGTCGTGCGAGAGAATCCGTATGTTGGTGTGAGCCTCTTCTCGATGATGATCAATATTCCTTTCTTATAGTCACCATCTGATTTGATCAAGGGCTCCTTCCTTGCGTGTCTCAGGGTGACTGTCAACAAAGAGGTTTCAATATAGTGGTTTTATGGCAAAGTTTAGACAGCCAGGTTTTCATTCCTTTCTTCACATCCGTAGGGGGTAGTGCCGTCAGTACACCGCACGACGTACACTGTTGGCATGACTCTCTGTTCTCTGCAGCATCTCTTTGGCCCCTATCTGCAACCCCTTTCATTCCTTTTGCTGTACTTTCGTTGATATTCTCTTTCTTCCACCTTGCTATCCATCCTCTCCTGACAATTGTTTCCTAGTGCAACTGCGACGTTTTCCTCCTGTTGCACCTTTCAACCTTTTTATTGCCAATTTCCGTTTCAGTGCTGAATAACCTCATAGGTCCCAGCGTTAGGCATTTGGCCTAAATCCTGCATTCCATCTGTTCCATTCCATTACTTTTTTCGCCAACAATAACTTCAAGTCGTCATTTCTGTCTGTTCGAAGAAGTGTCCGCTATTCAGTTCCAAAATATACAGACAGTATTATATTTCTTCTTGCCTGGTTTTTTTTCTTTAACGTATATTGCAGGGGCGGCTTTTATTTGATGTTTTACAAGAACATCTCATCCCCCAGGAATCGACTAAAGCCATCCCCCACCTCCCCCATGACCAACAAGGTAGGGAAGCCCCTCCTGCTCCCGCAGTGAGATACCTTGACTGACGCACATCTAGAGAAGGCACCCCGCCCCCCCCCCCACCCCCCCTCGTTCCCTAGCGCAGTTTGTTTGTTTGTGCAGTTGATTACAAAGAGCCACCAGTCAGCTGTACGAAGTTTCCCACATTTCTTCTGTAGATCGTATTTCTCTCTACCACTGATTTCAAAGGCAGAAAAGGCGATCTTTTACAAGAAGGTCTAAAAGCTTCCCGAAGAAAGTATTATTGAATAGGATGAAACTGATTCTTTCGCCATAGAATTTCACAAATTATAAAACTCAAAATATTAATAAGAGGAAGGGACGGGACGTCCAGGACGAAA
Organism: Macrobrachium nipponense; assembly: GCF_015104395.2. NCBI lineage: Eukaryota > Metazoa > Arthropoda > Malacostraca > Decapoda > Palaemonidae > Macrobrachium > Macrobrachium nipponense. Next base: position 126,110,945 of record NC_087202.1, read on the forward strand.
TAAAAAGTAGCAAGGCCCACGAGGCTTTATATAATCCGCTCTTCTCCAGCTGGTTAGTTTACCTTGTTTCTTAAATGACATTTGATGTTGAGCCGAGGAGAAGCGACACAAGATTTTACCCGTTTCTTGATTCTTCTACATCTTGTAACTCAAAGTACACTTTGAGAACCCTTATGTGCCAAGAGAAGCACTGGAAAAGAAAATTGATATAAGGAGAAGACCAGGATGAAAAGTAATGAAGCAAGGATAGGCAGGTACCTACAGTGATAATGGTCTATCGTCCTTAAATTCGTCTTTTCTTTTTACTACGTAATACCGAACTGCGTCGCATCTTTTGGTTGATTCAGTGCTGAATTACAACTGACTGTCCATTCCACGTTGGTCTAATGACGATTGGATCATCTTAATATTTTAACATTATACTCCCTTCCATTATCCCGAGCTAATGATGACTTTGACGAAGGGCTGACGTAAGACAAGACAGGGAATAATTAATTCTAGGTTTTGTATGAAATATGTATCAAATACCCTTTTTCAGATTGATGACAAAGGGGGATGGTGTCGTCAGTGCACCTCATACGGTGCACTGTAGGCATTATGTGGGGTTTTGTGCAACGTCCCTTCAGCCCCGAGCTGCAAGGCTTTATTCTTTTCACTGTACCTCTGTTCGTATTCTCTTATATCTTACTTCCACCCTCTTCTAACAATTTAATAATTGTGCAACTGTGAAGTTTTCCTCTCATTACACTTTTCACACCTTTTTATTATGTTTCCGTTTCAGCACTAAATGACCTCATAGGTCCCAGTGGTTTTTTATCTAAATCCCCCCCCCCCTTCTTGGATGGGTACCACCTTGACGTGGGGGGGGCTCTTGAACCCCAGGAATTTGTTCCCGGGTTTGAGTCCTAGAGTCCCATAAATCATTATATAGGATTAATTTTTGTGGAATTTTCCACCTTTACAAAAACTGATTGGACCTGATATCCGAAGCTAAAAAGTTGGAGTTGTGGTAGGACCATCAACTACCCGATAATGTTCGGACCTGAGAGATATCAGATTGATAGCTCAAGGGCGGAACTACTTTTCAGGGCTGGACCACGGATTCCAGGGGGATCTGGTTCTGGGGTTAGGACTCTCCTCGGCATTCTGTCCGGTTTGCCCATAAAATGATTAGGATGGGGATGGATTGTATTCTTGTAATGCTCTGAGTCCTATCAAGTGGGTTTGGCTTACTCTTGGGCCACTCTAATCATGCTGTGCCATCTCCTATGGGGTAGGGTAGGGATGCGAACATTTTGGAGTCGGTTCTCACTCGTGCCATTAGTGGATGCTGGATAATAGACGTAAAAAATGAAAAAGTACGAGAATGAATAAGAGTGAAGGAAAAATATTTGTCATGTGATAAGAATATTGCGGTAATTAATTCCACTCTGGAACATGAAGACTGGGCAACTGCGATTAATCTCAGCGTAAATATGAATCTCTATTTTGTGACGAGGAAGCGTCTGGAGGCGACGGTTTCATTTACCCGAAATGACTGATGTCTCACGAAGGGACGATTGCAAAAGTAGCCGTAGGTCGCGTCGAGAGTGAAGTTTTAAATAGTCACTTCAAGTTGCCTGGGGTCTGTCGGTGATTTTTGCAAGCAGAATGCGGGCTTAGAATTACCGTATCATAACCTATGTTACAATCCCTGCTAGTTACATATCCCACAACCCTTACCTGAATTCAAATATGGCGGTTTGTTTACGTTTCTTGGCCCCGATCCAAAACTTCGAAGAATGTTCAGTCGAAGTAGACTATGGCAGTTGACGTTTTCCTATGTTATTTTACTTACTTTACAAGAGTTTAAGGTAACATTTTGCCGGTCGACTGTATCTAATCTGTAATTTACCTTTGAACTCTTTGCGTCGGTACTTGCACCCCTTGTACCGTCATGTAGTCTTCAAAGGTAAATAACGGTCTAATTACAGGCGACCGAATAAATATTACTTTAAATTCTTGTTCAGTAAGTAAAATAACATAGGAAAACGTCAACTGCCATAGTCTACTTTACCGTGGAATGCGGGCTTAGAATTGCGTATGATATTAACCTTACCTAGTAGAACGTGCTACCTGACCATAACCCCCACCTTAAAGGAAGGCAAGCTTAGAAGTGTAACATAGGTAAGGACTAAGGAGTCAGTGTCTGAAACAAAAGCTCTCCTATAAAAGTCACATGCGCAGTAGGATTCGGCGTTGTAATAGCAGTAGTAATAGATGGATTTTGGCTATGTAACGGCTCCATTATCGGTTTGTTTATCGCTTTATTTCAGCTTGTATTTCGTGTTTCAAATGTCATGAATAAGAGGAAATAACACAATAACACGGCAAAACCTTCCCCCAAGTGTTTTACCCCACCCATAACCCCACTTTCCCATCAGCCCCCCCTTACCGTAGGATAGAGTTTAAGGCATAATTCTCCCAAGTGTTTTACCCCGCTCAAAACCCCGCATTCCCATATGTCCCCCTTAATGTAGGATAGAGTTCAAAGGTAAATTACAAGAATATTACTTTAAATTCTTGTTCAGGAGGTAAAATTCTATAGAAAAGCGTCAACTGCTGCAGTCTTGTTCGCCGCGGTGTACGGGCTTAGATGTACCGGCATTTTCATCATCGTCCACCATCCCACCTTCCAGGGTTTCCTTACTGTAGTCTAGACAGCCAACGATCTTCTTCGAGTCTTTCATATCTAGACAGAAGATAGACAGAATATAGAAACTTGGTCAAAAGCCTCGTGCTTGCACCTATGAAAATGACAATAAAAAGGCTGAAAATTGTAACAGGGTGGAAATGCAAGACAGAAGACACATAATATGAATGGAGATACAGTAAAATGGAATGAAAGGGGTTGCAGCTAGGGACCTAAGGGACGCTGCAAAGACTTTTAAGTAATGCCTACAGTGCACGGCATGAGGTGCACTGAAGGCACTATGGAGAAATAATCAGTTTCATCCTATTCAATGATGCTTCTTTGGGTTCCTTTCAGATATTCCAGTAAAAGATCGCCTTTTCTGCCTTTAAAATCAGTGGAGGAGAGAAATATGATCTACTGAAGGAATGTGGGAAGCTTCGTACAGGTGACTGGTCGCTCTTTCTTATCTGTTGCACTACGCCAGGGAACGAGGTTGAGGGGGGGGGGGGGGGGGGGGGGGGGGGGGGTGCGTTGTTAGCTAGATGTGCGTCAGTCTCTGAGGTGTCTCAGCGGGAGGAAGCGTCTCCCTCCTTTGCTGGTCATGGGGGGACAGACAGAGGGCGGGGGGTTTATCCATCCTTCGGTCGATTCCTTGGGGGATAAGATGTTCTTGTAAAACGTCAAATAAAAGTCGCCGCTGCAAAATACATTAAAAAGAAAAACCAGGCAAGAAGAATACAATATTGTGTATATTTTGGACCTGAATAGCGGACACTTCTTCGAACAGACAGAAATGACGACTTAAAGTGATTATTGGCGAAAAAAGTAATGGAATGGAATAGATGAAATACAGAATTTATGCCAAATGCCTAACGCTGGGACCTATGAGGTCATTCAGCACTGAAACGGAAGTTGGCAATGAAAAGGCTGAAAGGCGCAACAGAAGGAAAACGTCGCAGTTGCACTAGGAAACAATTGTCAGGAGAGGGTGGATAGCAAGGTGGAAGAAAGAGAATATGAACGAAAGTACAGTAAAAGGAATGAAAGGGGTTGCACATATGAGCCAAAGGGATGCTGCAGGAAACAACGAGTCATGTCAACAGTGTACCACGTGCGTTGCACTGACGGCACTACCCTTTACGGATGTGAAAAAAAAGGAATGAAAACCTCGCTTTCTAAACTTTGCCATAAAACCACATTATTAAAATATGTTGAATGTCATCCTTAGACCCGCAAGCAAGGTGCCCTTGTTGCAAAAAGACAGTGATAATAAGACAGGAATATTGATCATCACCAAAAAGAGGCTCACACCAACATACGGCTTCTCTCGCACGACACCAACGCCAGACCCTCGAAGGAGTTCGCTCGCTATATTTCTGTTCACTAACTATGCGAGGTACAAAGTTCTTCGAGAAAGATATCCAAACAGGAGAGGTAGTTCACCTGCATCACAGTGGCAGCGTTGATGCCGTTAGTTGCTAATGACTTTTTTGGAAGTGAGAAGCCGAACTTGTTTGGTTTGGGAGATTTTCCGAGGTAGCATTAGTCTTCGCTCTTATATGAGGGCGAATAAAGCTAGAGTGGAAATTCATTTATGATATATAAATTCGAACACAAAGGTGAATGAAATAGAATCCGAGTTGGGTAGGGAAGGAGAAAACCAGAAGAGGGAATCTTGAAGCTGAAACAGAAATATGGAGGTAAAAAGCAAATTATTAATTGCTTCTGAAAAGAAAAGACCCCAACAATATCACTGAAAGCGAACCTTATGGTTTCTATAACCACCCACTCCTTAGAAATATTAATGAACAAGAATATTTCACTGTACGTACATTATTATTTTTCAGAAGATGAACCCTCCTCATATGGAACATGCCCTTAAGGCCACTAACTTGAAATTCAGACTTCCAAAGAATATGGTGTTCATTCAAAAAGAAGCAACAGAAGGAAATACAGAAAGAGAAAATAAATTATTTGAAAAAATAACAAATGAATAAATAAATAAATAAATAAATAAAGCTGTAAGTAAATTATTATAATGCAAGGAACATTTTCATAGGCTAGTAATGCGTTGCATTTTCGCTTGAACTCCTACTTTCCAATCGCACGACATCCTCAGGGAGGACGTTCCACAGTCCAACGGTGTCAGGAATCAAGAACCTCGGGAACCGAGACGTTCGATAGCGAGGCTCACTTACTGCATAGTGGTGCAATTGTGAATTTGGAAGATCTCTCTTAAAATACAACTTTGGAAAAATTATCAAACGAAAGACAATCCGTCGATGGTCTAAATCTTAACTGCTACTGTAAGGGAACAGAAACCTCGCGCTGACGTCAAAATTGTGATTAATGTTTAGTGATATCTAAACTTATGGCAACATCTCATCCCGCTGATCCTATGTTATGAGTTACCATTATTACATGGAATTATTAAGTAAAAACAAGGAAAAAGACGCGCTAAATTTCCTTCAGCGCAATTGAGTTTTCCATATAGCGTACAGTAACGAAAGAAAATCCCAGCCACGGACCATGAAAATCTCAGCAACAGCCCGATGGTGGCCTGTGTTGTTGGTACCTATAACGGAGCCAGAAGCACGATCATGGGAGGATAGAGGGTTGCAATTTGGTATTTTTGATGATTAGAGGGTGGAAAATCAATATACCAATTTGCAGCCCTCTAGCCTCGGTAGTCTTTAAGATCTGAGGATGGGCAGAAAGGGTGAGGAAGGGTCATTTCAATAGTTTTCTTTTACAGAAAAAAAAAAAAAAACCATGACAGCTAAACCTTATTTATTTGGTGCTATGCTATATACCGTCACAGAATTAGAGAATAAGAGAAAACATTTCCGGAAATTCGGGCCACCGTGCTTATTCAGAAATGGCTATTATGTAGTCGCAATGGGTCACTCTTTCGGAGAACTGTATTGATGGTCAGTTAAAACATCCACTACCAGTTGCTTTCAACAATGTCCAGAACAGAAATAAAATCAGTTTCTAGAAACTCCAATGCGTTCATTGGTATCATTTACATTACCGCTTCTTCTCATTCCTCCGTTAAAAATCTCAATTACTCTGTGAAATGACACAAATGGCTATTTGCCCTTTTCCCGAATTTCACCCCCCCCCCACAAAAAAAAAAATTTGTATATATATTATATATATATATATATTACACACACACACACACACACACATATATATATATATATATATATATATATATATATATATATATATATATATATATATAGAAAGGGAAAAGGACGCCATTCGAAATCCATAAGAAAATGTTTGGCAGTATCTGATGATATTCCCTTTGATGTTCTGCACACACAGCCATTGAGATGACAAGATTGGATACGAAAACGAATAGACGTTTTAAAAACGCAAACATATATAGCTCCGATGGTTTTTTCAATTCGAAACATCAATTTTACCTGCTTCTTTCTTTGAATATCTGGCCAATTAAACAAGTATCTGCGTCACTCAAGGGGAATCTATCCACCTTTTGGTTCAAAACAATTTTAAGCTGCTTTTGGATTTCTTCCTGTTTCTGACTTAATAACTGCTTATTCATCTGCGTCAGTAAGCAATCTATTGGAACTTCAAAATCGCTCAATCCCTCTCTCCTCTCTCTCTCTCTCTCTCTCCTCTCTCTCTTCTCTCTCTCTCTCTCTCTCTCTCTTTTGCTGTTTCTGTTTTTATCTTCCTCTAGATACAATTTTCGAAGTAAAAGTACGGTCCGATTTCTTTATGTTATTACTTTTTTCGCTCTCTCTTAGATGTATGTATGTATATAGTCACAAATGTCACTTTGACGTTTGCATAAATTCTGCCATTTTACTAGAAATCATATAAATACTTGAAATGTAAAGTAACCAATAGAAGTACACGAGTGCCACCTTACTGTGCGGTCAACAACAACCATTCCTATATATAGTGTTAATTGTAAAAGCTTTTGACCTATTCTCCCACGTCTGAAGGCATATCTAAAGGGCCTCTCAACGAACTACCCCAAATCCTCATGTTGTTTGAGATTTAGTTAGCCTTATGCCACAGTACGGGCTCTAGCTTATAGAGCAGCCCGTAATAAATCCTCAGCAATTCTCGCTAGGAGCAGCCGTGAAAACCGCTTCCTGGACACAGGTCAGCTGAATACCCCAATTAAGTCGCACCCTTTTAGTATCTGACTCTCCCAGTCAATTGCCTCCGCCACTGTTGCCTCTCTGCTTCCCCTTTCTGCTCGGAAAATACAGCTTTGTTCCTATTGATGTGAAGCCGAGAGATTGGCGCCTATACAAGAGATGGCGGTATTAGCCAAACTCCCATCTGGGAATATCCATTGCCCAGTGCTCCTATAAGAAGAGGCGGCACTGCTTCCCTAAAAGGGACTTCCAGTGCTAAACTCACGTGTATCAGATTGCGGCTCCTAAGAGTCTGTACCACGGCTCTCTATACTTTTTAAAGGTCAGGCAACACCAACCATCCAAACACAAACTTCTCGCCGATGGGACTTAGGTTTTGTTGAGGAACACTGCCCCTCACTGACCTCTCGTGTGAAATCGCCCAGGCTCTGCCCCAGCCAATGTCCCATGTCCATGGACACAAGGTAACGCACTTAAATGTGGAATGTTTACATCAGAATCGAGCTAGACCTCATGCCATCAAAAAAAAAAAAAAGAAAAAAAAAAGTGTAACTCACCAACTATTGAAAAACTACTGAAAAAAAATCAAATACGAACAAGATAATGTGGAAGTGATTCTAGAACAGTTGTCAGGGACAGAATATTGCAAGAATTAATAAAACAAAAAAGAGGTTAGAATAAATGAAAGAATGATAAAAGTTCATGCGACTTACAATAAAAGTACAGGTTTAGCTTATTAAGGGCGTAAGCGTATAATGTATAATTCAATAAAGAGACTATTTTGTGTTTTATGACAGAAGTACTATTTTCTTCCTTGCAATTTTGAATCGGGTGCTTCTTGTATTTTATCTTTGTAATTGTGAATGATGAACTAACATTTTTTTGGCAAATATATAATTCTCACCGCGTTTTAACTCGTTTCTATATGACCTCCTTTTACTTTTTTGTATTCAGTCTTGTTATTTTTGTCCAATAGGCATTTTTTCCGTAGGCATTTTAACTTAAGCATTTTGACTTGAGCAAGTACGATGTATATATATATATATATATATATATATATATATATATATATATATATATATATATATATATATATATATATATATATATATATATATATATATATATATATGTATATATATATATATATATACATATATATATATATATATATATATATACTATATATATATATATATATATATATATATATATATGTATATATATATATATATATATATATATATATATATATATATATATATATATATATATATATGTGTGTGTGTGTGTGTGTGTGTTATGTGTGTGTGTGTGTGTTTGTGTGTGTATCTACATAAATGAAGATTTACCAATGCAAGAATCTTCAATTCCTCTGAAATTTATAATCCAATACGAACGTTTTTATGCTTACGTATTGGAATAAATCCGACTGGGGTTAGAAACCTCTCCATCTCACCTTCAGGGAGACTGGAATAAACGCCATCCTTTTTATTCCTCAGTGAAAGAGACTCCATTCGTAACTGGGATTTTTAAATATAAATGTACAAGGATATAATTTTTTTATTTCCAGGAAAGTGATACAAAACCGTACTTTTGTTTGACTGTGTGAACGGGACTTTTATTCCCCCTTTATGTAATGCTTTGCCTCCTACGCGGATCATAGAAATAAACTCTTAGAGCGTCCCACCACTTTTGCTTTTTTCTGATCTACTCTTTTACTCTAAAGAATTTCTAGCTGTGAATGATAAGTCTGTTTTTGAGAGAGAGAGAGAGAGAGAGAGAGAGAGAGAGAGAGAGAGAGAGAGAGAGAGAGAGAGAGTACAGTTATTTATGGGTACAAACATCTATAAAATTAAATAAATTTGTTCCTCCCTGGCTAAGAAGACTGACAGCAGTGCATATGTATAATAGTAGTACTTAGTATTATTATTCTCCGTATCTTAATGTCATGGTGAGGGGAAAATCCTCCCGTGACATATCTGACAAGACATTCCATCCTGAAAATTATTTGGGGGAAGGATGATTACGGCAGAATCCTCGAACAGTCTGAGAGGACAGCTACTATTTATAAACAGTCGAGTTAATTAAGGCCAAAACTCTTTAATTGCGTATCTTTTGTTTCCAGTCGAAGGATTTTTATTTCCTTTCCTTTCCAGCTGCATCATGGACACCAGATTCCTCCAAAGTTTCCGATCCTATTTCTGTCAGTGTCTTCCCAGCCCGCATGAATGACGAGATACACAGTCTATCATCTTCCGTTACGTGAACCTTCAGGTTCTTTTTACGAATCTCGCATCATTCCTACTTCCCTTTTTATTCTTTTTATTTCTCAAGTCCAGTATCCTAGAAGTCCACCTTTGGCCTCAGGAACACTGGGACCACATTCCAACGCCTGGTGGACAGCATCCTGGGGGGAGGTACCTTTCAACTTATGCTACGTGGACGATATCCTGATATTCTCAAGGTCTACGGAAGAGCACTTAGGACACGTCCGGGCCACTCCGTTTCCTTCTGCACACAGCTATGTATAACTCTGGCCCAGGTAGTAAATCAGTTTTATTCGCTGCTCTAGGAGCAAGGGCCTGTGGTGGCATAAGGCCAGCCAAATCTAAAACGACAATAATACATCAGTAGTACTCAGTTCTGTCTTACTGCGACCTCACAACAGCAAATTCCGCTAGCTTTGCCAGTCACTGCGAAATCATTTTAGACTGAGAAAGAACGCTTTAGATTATTTTCTGAGTTAAGAATGGATAAAAATGAGAAAAAGTATACTAGCTGAGGAATGTCTTGCAATCACTAGGCTATAGTGTAAGTAAAATCGGTATTACAGATTATATTTATTGACAGCTATTACAAAAATTGTAACTTAGTAAAATAGAATGCCACGTATGAACTATAAGAATACTACCAGATGACTGGAAGTATGCAGCATCAGAAAAATATGTGGCCCGCGTCAGTTATTTTCATTAGGTTTCACGTACTTTTTTTTTTTTTTTTTTTTTTTGCGTTAGTTGGCCTTGCAAGGACAAGTATATTGTACGAGTCCACAGATATCAAGGCGCTTCTTATTTTCCTTGCCAAGGTTACCTCCCTGCAGAACCCTTTTGAACAAAGATCCGACTATAAAACTTTGTATTGCTCCAAACAAAAATTCGCTTAGCATCCCAGTGTGAATATTTTGCAAGAGAGCACATTCTTCATTAAAAGATCTCTAATTAGTGGAAAGAAAGAAAATGTTTGAAAAATCGTCTTCTTGACACAAGAGTCAGTTATAGTCTTGGCCTTAAATGAACGAGGTATGTTTTCTATTAAAATATTCACCACTGAATCTGTCATCAGCCTTTAAGGCCGAAGACACCAACTGAGATTCACCTTTTGACTTTCTAATACCGGGAGTTTCCCAAATTAATAACAAATCAGTATCAGACGCCCAGAACATTCGCCGGTAAGGTTTTTACACACACACACATACTCATGCATACATACATATATTGTATATATATATATACAATACATATATATATATATATATATATATATATATATATATATATATTTATATATATCCTTTAAAATGCTTACGTATATTACGAAACGTGTTTGTAAAATAGCTTCCTCTTTCTAAAACGTCCACTGAATGCACTGAATAAGTTTTAAGCCGAATGTGTGTGTGTGTATGGAAGGAGTGACATTTCATAGGAGTGACATAAATGCCGTAAAAAAGTTGCCATATGTCATAGGAGTGACATAACGATGAAGATTTTATTTTTAAACATTAGAACCATTGAATTGTTAACTTGTTTTAAATATTAGTTTGATGGTGGTCACTCCTTTGAAATTTATATCCGAGGTATGTTATGTCACTCCTTTGCACCGCTTCCGTATGCGTGTGTGTATGTGTGCGTGTGTATGGATATTTCTTCGTTTAAACAGATTAAACATGAATACCACGCAGAAAAAAATAATTTCCTTTGCCCTGATTTTCCAGAACAAAAGATTAAGCAACAAAATTTCTTATCCTGATGTAATGCGACACAGCAGCTTGTTCTGGAACATCCAGAGGCAGCCAAATTCCTCAGATTTCTCAGGAATTTGCTCCTCTTCGTTATTTATGGAATAAAGAATCTATAAAATCAATAAGCCTCAGGGAGAACAACAGATAAATGAGGTGGGAGACATCCGCGACCCTCTGTAACAAAGGAAAATAATTTACCTTTTGTTTTCCTCGGCTCCCTTTCATATCATCTCATGATATTTCAGAAATTCTTTTCACGAAATGGCACCGAAGGTTCGTTGAAGTTTATTTTTCTACGGCTGTTCCCTTCTGTTCTCTTTCTTAGCGTTTTCTGTGTCTTCTTTTAACGTAATTCTCTGAAAATGGAAATGAGGACGGGGACTTTTTCCCCCTTTGCAAGGAGAGAATCTGATTAAGGAAAGTTATTGTAGTGATATAAACCAGGTCTTGACGTGTTGTCGCCCAAGGGAACGCCTTAACGAAGGTACTAGAGAAATCTCAACTCCTAGTTATTTTCGAGGCGAAGAAATAAACTTTGTGTCCTCAGCAAATTTAGACATTCCATCTTACTAAGTATTGGGGGAAGGATGATTACGGCAGGATGACAGAACAGTTCCAGAGGACAGCTACTATTCACGAACAGTCGAGGAAAGGTCAAAAACTCTTTAACTGAGTGAACCTTTTTCCATTCCTGGCAGAAATATTTTCATTCCCTTTCCTTTCCTCCAACTGCACAATGAGCACCAAACTCCTCCAATGTTCCCGATCCTGTTTCTGTCAGTGTCTTTCCCGACCACATGAATGAAGAGCCGCCTTCCTTCCTTCCTTCCTGCTTCACTACTGAATTGAAAAATTTCCTCCCAAGTCCAGTACATTATTAGCCTCTTTAACTAATACATGTATTGTTTGAACCTCAATCTCACTTATGAACGATAACTGTGCAGCTTTGTAAACATGCAAAGGTAGATCTGCTGCAAGACATTATTACGTCTTGAAAATGTGTTGACACTGGGTCAATCTTTCCCCTCGTTTCCACTCCATCCATCTTGGTTGTACTTCAATGAGAGTCAGTAGCATAGATGGGCGATTAACTGAGGTGAAGAAAGACCAAGACACGATTCCCTTTTCCTCTCCTCTAATAAGGGCGTTCATACATACTACATACATGTGTGGATATATATAAATATAATTAAATAAAACTAATATGTTTATACCTATATACCAACCTATTGTTTTAAGTAGTTTTTTCTGTGCTTTAATTTGTTTTTATATTGTTCTTTTGTAACCCGAAGATGTAACATGATGTTACGAAACGCGTTGGTGATAAGTGTTATCTTACTTGATAACTGGCTGTCTACCTGTCACCCATCCTTGATATACATTATCTATAACACACACATTTTATATATATATATATATAATATATATATTATATATATATATATATATATATAAAGGTTTTTTGCCACGAAGGAAAAAATGAAAAAGCGAGATAGCCTAGTACTTTCGAACAGGACCGAAAGTACTTGGCTATCTCGCTTTTTCATTTTTTCCTTCTTGGCAAAAAACCTTAATTTATACATAGCATCACGTTTTATATACTTCGTGATCAAGTTATTCATATATATATATATATATATATATATATATATATATATATATATATATATGCATCACTCATTTAAGTTGAAAAAGTTAAAAAGAGGCCAAGTTAACGTGAACGATACATTCCAGGCCTCTCCTCCTACGCCAAATATCCTTAATTGCAAGCAAGTTACAGCATCACTGTGAATTCAGTAACACATCCATTTAACATACATTACTTTTGTTATCATGTTTAGCTTTATTTCTATTCACAGGAGCATTGTTAACCTTGTAGCTTTGAAAATACGCTTAGTAAAATATGACTTTTTTCCGCCATGGTTATCCTTGTCGACAAATGGACGACAGAAAAGGATATAAGTTACGTCTTTCTATGCTAGGACTTTGAAACGATACTTGGAGAGAATTGTTAAGCAAGGACTTCAATAAATAAACCAATTTTGACTTATTTCGAATTGTTCTAAAAAGATGGACAAAACAATAGAAATACCTGCCGTTTGGTTGTCCGGGCATCTTTTACTTGTCGATGCAATTCTTAAAGGATATTCTTTCTTTCGGAATATGATGCGATAACTTTTTACGGAGAGAAATTACCACTTTTCCCATATTAGATATCAAGCTGAATTTCAAATAATCGCGGGGGATAGGCCCCAGAACCCTCCGTGATAAGTAAATACCCGTGTTATCCTGGTACCGCCTCAAAAATTGCTTAAAACTGCTTACTTTAATAGTTAACCCACACTAGACCATTGAAATTCGTGTGTAACTCGATAAACACGAGCGGAATGACTGTGGCAAATGCAACACAAGAAATCTTTGTTCTGTGCTGACAACAATGTGACTTCCGTTACCATTTGTAATCAAAGTCTCTATATTAAGACGTTGGTTAGATTCTGGCTACAGGTTTTTCTGGTCGCATTTACAGACCGATAACAATAAGCCTCTGCAGTGGACGTTCACTTTCCATCTTATTTTCAGTTGTAACTAATAACTAAACGATGATATATTATTTACATTGTTACATGAAATATATATATATTATATATATCTATATATATATATATATATATATATATATATATATATATATATATATAGAAAGGAACTTATAGGAGTGGAAGTACATCTCAGGTGGTCCTTAAAATACATTTATTACAACGTTTCAAAACACAAAGGTTTCATTTTCAAGCTGTAAAGACATCACGAAATTCAAACTCCTAGGTAAGCAAGATTTTGCAACCATTTTTAGAATTGAAGATCGGATCAATAGATTTTTAAAGTGTCTTAAAGATAAAAATACTATATCTGAAGAAAAGTACCATTCTCTCTATAGTACCGGTTCTACCTATGGCATTATGTAAGGACTTCCTAAAACGCACAAAGAAGGCCTTCCCATCAGACCTATACTAGCGTCATATGATACCCCGAATTACAGGTTAGCTAAGTTCCTTGTTTCCTTGCTTTCCCCATTGACAGAAAATGAATAGAACATCAAAAATTCCTTCAACTTCAAAGAAGCCATACTTAGCCAGGACTCAAACCTCTTTATGGTCAGTTATGACGTTGAGTCTCTGTTTACCAATGTACCTGTGAATGAGACTATTGAAATTATTATTAATAAACTCTTTCCTGAAACTGACTCCCTTTTTTATAATTTTTAATAAATCTGATTTTAAGAAACTATTGCAACTGGCAGTGCAGGACACTGCCTTCATTTTTAATAATAATTGTTACACTCAAATCGATGGTATGGCTATGGGTTCTCCATTAGGGCCCATATTTGCAGACATTTTTATGTGCTCCCTGGAGGAGCATTTTTTAGACACCTGTCCTTTGAGTTACCATCCGCTATTCTACAAAAGGTACGTTGACGATACCTTCGCGCTTTTTAAATCCAAGTACGACGCTGAAAGGTTTCTTCATTTCATTAATACGGCACACCCAAATATAAAATTTACTATGGAGTGCGAAAGTGATAATAAACTACCATTCTTAGATGTTTTAGTCTTACGACAATATGATAATTTTAATACTTCAGTTTACAGGAAGGGAACTTTTACAGGATTAGGTTCAAATTTTCATAGTCACTGTTTTTATGGTTTTAAATTAAATTCTTTATCCACATTACTTCATCGTGCCTTCTCATTGACATCTAGTTGGGAATTTTTCCACGAAGAAATCAACTTTTTACGTCAATATTTTACCAACAATTATTTTCCCACTACACTTTTTCACAGGTATGTTCGTAAACTTCTTAATAACGTTTTTATCCCAAAAGTCTCCTTACCTACTGTGCCTAAACTTCCATTTTATGCAAATGTACCTTTAATCCATGACAAAAATTTCTACGATGCACTAAGAAAACTCATATTTGATTGTATACCAGCTATTAGATTTAATATCATCCCAACAAACCCACTCAGTTTAGGTAGTTTGTTTAAATTCAAGGATAAACTTGACCCTTTGATGACCTCATGTGTTGTATACAAGTTTAATGCCCTAGATGTAATCTGGGGACTACGTGGGATCCACACAGAGGTTACTGAGGGTCAGAATTGATTGCCATAAGGGCGTTAGCTATAGAACTGGTAACAAACTTGATAATCCTGAATTTTCTAATATCAGACAACACGCTAATAAATGCAAGCTGAATATACAATACAAAGATTTTGAAATATTGGGACGGGCACCGAATGGCAAACTACTGACAATTCTGGAGTCCTTGTTTATTAAACAGCTTGTTCCTCAATTGAACACGCAGTCTTCCTCGAACAAACTCTTTACCTAACGTGAAGCTGTTGCCGGTCATTTCTGGTTTGTTCCTTCTGACTTCTGTCCTCCCTTTCTCTCTTGATGGTTGGTTCTGCTAACTAGTTTTTATTTTATTTATCTTGTCTTTTATAATGTATTATGTCTTTTATTTGTAATTTAGCGCTTTTAATATTTATTTTATCGTGTTATGTCTTTACAGCTGAAAATGAAACCATGTGTTTTGAAACGTTGTAATAAATGTATTTTAAGGACCACCTGAGATGTACTTCCTCCTACAAGTCTTCTATTTTTCGAGTTACTAGTAACCGCAATACCTCGGAACGCTATATATATATATATATATATATATATATATATATATATATATATATATATATATATATATATATATATATATATATTGATATATATATATATATATATATATATATATATATATATATATATATATATATATATATATATATATATGTGTGTGTGTGTGTGTGTGTGTGTTTGTGTGTGTGTTTGTGTGGTGTGTTTACACATAGAAATAGATGTACATAGACGTATATCATGCATGAAGTTTCTGATTTAATGTTTATTGTATTTAGAAAGTAGCTTGTATCTTAACTTGTAAAAAAAAAGCAGTTTTGTTTAGAAGAAAGGAGCTTTTAGGCCTTTTGATAGAGAGAGAGAGAGAGACCATACTCGACAGGAAATGGGAACGATCCTTATTGCGATCATCTTTGTCTTCAATTTCAAAACCTTGGCAGCATTCCTTCCCTCCTTTGTGTTCACAGAGGGTTATAAGAATCGTGGAGGTTATATATGATGTTAAATTCTAAAATATCCTGCAATGCATCTTTTATGGCTCAGTTAAGCGGAAGTGTAAAAAACGCAACAGCATTGGCCTTCTGTATCTCATTAAGTGTTCGTGTTAAGTATCATCAATCCCGTGAGGTATTTTGTTATAGACGGAGCTCTCATTCCAAGCTCTTGTTAGTTTAGTCCAAATTTAGATTTCATGGATCTGTTCCTCTTCCAGGTTTCTACGGGATTCCATTCCTTGATGTATGATATCCATATCACTTACTTTAATTTAGATTTTCATAAAATAGAAATAATAACTTCCCTTATGTAAACGTTACTATATTTCACGTAATAACCTTCACCTGATGTTCAGGCTTCTTTCCCATAAGAGTAAAAGAATCAGGGCTTTTGGATGCCACATGATTAACTCGTTTATATGGGTACAATTTAAAGACACGGCGAACACGACTTCAATAACAACATAAACAAAACGTTGATAGGTCAGTGTTGCCAAATGGGAATGGCAATTTCTAGCTAGATTTTGCTCCATAAAGTGCTAAAAAATTTCACATCATAAACAACAATGCCACCCAGCCAATTTCTACCGATTTCTCTCTTTTTCGATTCAATCATGTTTCTAACATACAAAGTGTACTTGTACATTACGTTACATGATTCCTAATAATTTTCGAAACATATTCTGTTCAATTCCTAAAAATGGGTTTGCAAGATTTTGTTCTTTTTTCTTACATGATATATAAAACATAGTAGAATAAAAGAAATATTCAACTTAACATTACAAAGATTTTATGTCAAAATACGATATGTTAGATGTATTTGAAAACAAACAAAGTTTTCCTGCCAGATGCTAGATTGAAAATTTTCTTACTAATTACCTCAAGAAAATGAAAGCTAGCATTAAATATGCGAAATTAGTATCAGTGAACGCAACAGTTCCGCGCATAGTTATTGTATCATTAAAAATATATAAATAAACGAAAACGCAAAGCCGATTCTACGTAGGTCATATTCTTCCTAAGCACGTAGCCTAAAAGGAAAACGTTATTTTGTTAGTTTCATCGCTGCCACAAACCCCTAACAATGCAGAGTATCATTCTAAACTATTAATTACTACCAGAATAACAATGATATTTTGTATTGAAAATGAATGTTACGTATATTCCAAACATTATTACTACCATGACTAGAACTATTAGAATTTCAAAAGATAATCTTGCTGTGAACGCTACCATAATTTGATTTTCATATACGTACGTACATTTTGTCAGCTGGCTGGCCTCGCTTAGATAAAAGTTGATTCCACTGATATGAAATTACTCCACGAATAGCCTTATTATGAAGATATGACGATAATATATAAGGTAAAAAATGGTTTTACGTAATATTTCGTTTACGCTTCGTCGCCGAGAGAGAGAGAGAGAGAGAGAGAGAGAGAGAGAGAGAGAGATGGTTTTACGTATTTCGTTTACGCTTCGTCGCAGAGAGAGAGAGAGAGAGAGAGAGAGAGAGAGAGAGAGAGAGAGAGAGATTCTATTTACTGGGATTCTTTTTCAGATCTCCATTACATGAAGAATGAGTAAAAATGTATTTTATTTTTAATATTGGAAGCCACCATTGAACATCGGCAGTGACAACTTAAACACAACTCGATAAACGCTCGATTGTTATGGCAGATGACGTCAGCAATCAGCTGTTTCTCTATAAAGAGAGAGAGAAGAGAGAGAGAGAGAGAGAGAGAGAGAGAGAGGAGAGAGACTGTTGCCTGATTAGGTTGTAACATTGACAGATATCCATTAGCAAAAGTTGAATAATAGTTGTGTATTGAGAATAATGATTATTTTAATAAAACTGTTGTGTTACTGTGTCTAATCATTTTGCATGTATTATTACCATATAATAGCATTATGATATGAACGGTCTACCATTTGCATTCTGGTTTTGTTTACATTCAGAGATATGCCTATAATATATAATGTGAGAATGGTTTTATCACCTTTATGGTCAGTTAATATGATAATGTGAATCTGTTCATGTATGTTGGTGGTTATCGAACTGCAACTAGGCTTAGCCTACCAATGAACGTCATACATGTACCTTGAATAGGCTATTTATTATGAAGATATGCCAATAATATATAAGGTAATTTCATAATGTGAGTCGTTTCATGTATGTTGGTGATTATCGGACTGCGGCCGAGGCTTAGCCTACCGATAAACATCGCATAAGCAACACGTTTGTCCCGCGATGCTGCAATTCATACCAGCGATATAGCATGAGAAGCGGTCCAAGAAAAAACCCGTGAATGACTGATTTCGTGATTGCTGATCCGCGAATAAGCGATGCCCCACTTATACCAAATTAGTATGACAGCATAAGTGTTGCTTAGGCTATAACCAATCTATGGAATATATTGCTTCATGAAAACATCAATTAAACCAACATTTGTAACAAAAATGAAAAAAATTCAAACGATTTTTGCTTTGAATCGAACAATATGTTTTCTACGGTTTGTTCACGTCGTCCTGAAATACTCTCATCAAGAGCCAAAAGTTGGGAAATTTCGTTGAGAAACCACATTTGATAAAACGCATTTTGTTTAACAACTAACACTGCCTTCACAGGTCTACAAAGGCAAAGCCGACAGCAGAAACAGTATCATACTGGCCTACCTACTACTGAGAATCCTTTATGACTCGCAAAATACAGCAGGCTTCATTATGTTTAGAAGACGAGACTTGCTGACACAACGGGCGACTATAAGTTTTCTATCTACAAAGCACTTTTAGTAACGAGCGAGATTCTTTTTATTTAATAGTAAGTGGCATTTTGATGTTCTGATTTCGAAACCCAAAAAGCCACAGCACTTAGGGAATAAGCTGAAAATATAAGACATGACAACCAAGAGTGTGGTTGCAGCTAACAAGACATTTTCTGACTAACACAAAAAGCGCAGGGAGCAATATATGCCAATTCAATTTCTGTGTTAACAGGCATGTCAAGATGGCGGTAAGGCTCTGCTATTGGAAGCAGCGCCGCCCTGGTGGCGGCACACCAAACTATATAGTACTGGTATGAAAAAAACCATCTCCAATTGTTACTGACCCTCTAAGGTGTATTTCTAAGATGGGTTCCTTGATGTTGTGAAATTCCGTATATGCTACACTGAATGCTATAACTTTTCACAAACTGCTTGTATGGGGTAATATGTACAATACTACTACTATATACCTTAAATATTTGAGACCTACACGACTAATCCAACTTTTCTGGATGCTTTAAATCTCGATGGTACGAAAAAACAATAGTTAATTCTGCCCCCAACTTTTACATCTCTAGTACCATCATCCTAACTACCTATTCGATAGATATTACATTGGACATCACTGACCTCCTAGAGAACAATGTACTTGCAATGGATTACATTCTAGATAATACTGGCTTGATAGTGACGACTGCTTTAATTCCCAGCTTCTCGATAAGATCCAAAATCATATCACAGGTCCCTTGCTGATTAAAAAAAATCTTTGCTTGATCATCTACAACGGCATGCTCATTTCTGCGTTAATAAAATCGAGTCTCACTAAAGGCATTCCAACCTATTCCACTCTCATTCTCATAATTATAGGGTGATACAATCAGAGATTTTGAGATTTACCTTTCATATTTCAACTTTAAATTTCGTACAGTACCACAATAGGAGATTCTGCATAAGCAGTGAAAATAGTTTGTATACTGCTACTAAATTTTCCAGGACATGAAGCCAGCATAAACGAAAGTACCAAGGTAAACATTCATTTTCACCGATATCATAAACAGAATTCCTTTGAGCAAAGCCGGACTGTTGTATTGTGTGTTTCTGCATTCAGTAATCAAGAGAAAGTATAAATAAATATGAATACCTGTCTCCGGTACTGCTGGATTATATAATGGCTGGCAAAATTCAGTGTCATTTGCGTTGCGTAATCAGCTGTGCATAATGGAACATTTTATATCTTTTATTCTCTGCCCACAAGGTATATCAGACTCATTTTGGTTATACATGAAGCGCGTTGTATTTTAAAGGCGTGATTTTACCCCTGAATATGAAGGCTGCCAGTAAATGAGATTTTCTGATGAATTTTTTCATAACTAAATATATGAAATTAAGGTATGTCGTCAGTGACTGTTAAACAATTTAAAAGGTAACCAGGAATAGATCATAAACATTATAAATGAAGAAAGGCTTTAGACGAAGAGAGTATAAAGAGAGGTCTTTAAACTAATAATAAAAAGAGGAAATCTAAGAATGTTTGCAGCTCCGAACTTGAAAGAAATCGACCGCTTTAGCCACTTTTCTTAAAATCCTGCTGGACATCTATTGACCTTGTTGGTAAGTGATGTACCTGTCAACTAGTTGACTGTTGTGTTCGAAACCTGATGGAAGAGAGCATGGATTTAGCAACTGCATCGCAATAGACCTAAAAGCTACCACGTCTTGGATAGGTGTTTTGCTTGATATCTTTCTTACTTCTACGGGATCCCTATAGCTCATAAAACTGATATCCTTGCGACCTTTTGTAGCTACGTGCGGTGGCCCCCAATCCTTGTTGGCTGAATGGCTTGCCAAGCAACTTGCCCCTTCAGTAGACACGATGTCACATATCAGACATCTCCTTATTTACTCATGTCCTTCTTGATTATGTGATTAAAAAATGACGTGATAAGTTTGATAATGACCCACGTTTATTCCCACTCCCACTGAAGTATTTCTGGACCTCATTAAACTGTGCGTAGAGTCCACTGTTTTCACTTTCAATGGTGATGCGTTTGAACAAAGATCTGGAGTAGCAATGGGATCCGGTTTGGGTGGTAAATATGCTTGGAGTTCATGGCGGAGAATATTCCGAGTTCTTGCCAGTCCCTGTTTAAACCAATATTTTGGGACGCTATTTTCATTCTTTTCAGTCATGCAGACAATCTATATAATGAACTAGTAGAATTTGTTAGAAGTCAGATACAAATCAAGTTCATGTATGATGAAATTTCCCATATTCGAAATACTTTTTAGTAAGTTGAGTTACCCTGCCCATTTTATGGAAGATGCTTTGTCTGAGGCTAATAAAAAGTTTGACAACTCTTCACAAAAGCAGACTGATCATAACATGAGATACATATCATGGGAATTTAAAATCAACGGCCCAGTTAATCAATAGTACAGGTAATGTTGAGTAGCTTTCACGTATGAAAATATGTATATATAATTCTGTGATCCTTTTTCCCAGCAACGTTCAATGAAGCCTAAGCGATGTGAAAGCTCTATTTGGAAAGGAATCACACAATGGACTGAGATCACATGAATCCATACATCGCAGCACAGAAACAACAGCGCCCCACATATCAGAAAACTCCCCCGTGACTTATCATAAGGCGACCAAGGAAGGAAAAAGAGGAAACTGCTATTCTGAATATAATAATAATAATAATAATAATAATAATAATAATAATAATAATAATAATAATAATAATAATAATAATAATAAATGTGGCGCCGTGGAGGACTGGGTTAGATCGTCAATAGACTTAAGTCAAGTTAAGCAACATTGGGGCTGGTCAGTCGTTGGATGGGTGACCGCTCTCCTCGGCGTTGATTCCTTGGGAAAGGATCTTTACCATAATTTCCTCAGTCTACTCAGCTGTAAATAAGTACCTATCCCTGATGGGGTAGGGTCCAGCTATGGGTTAAATAGCAAAACTCAGCAATGATGGAAAGAAATGAAGGAATAAACGACAACGACGTAAATGGAACCTCTGGCAACAGAGGAGCTTCGTCCGGCAACCAGGTATTCAACCCAATTGAAGGGGAAGACGGTCAGGTACTTGGAGGTCGTCATCCAGCAACTGATCACCACAACGACAGTAATCAACAGCCTGAGCATTGGATCTACAGAGGCAAAAAGGAACGAAATGGACAAGAGGAAATAAAATAAGGAAATATGGAGATGCTACATCAGAAGCAACCCGACGGAGAGAGGATATAGAAGAAGATTGGTCAACATCTGGAATGAGAGGAATAACACCCCCCAAACAGAGCAGAGGCTGGCAGACCAAGTAAGGAACATAAAGAAAAAGAACTGGCTCTCCCCAACAGAAAGAGAAGAACTGGAAAGGGAAATGTCACACGACAACGAATTACATGAAGACGAACTGAGAGACGATGCCACAAAAGACGACAGGGATGACGAGGTATCAAACAACGACACATGAAGAAACACCGACGAAGTAACAGAGAGGACGGAATGGGTTGAAAAAGATTAGACAATGGATGGAGCCAGATACAGAGAGAACAAAGATCCCCTCCATGAAAGCGTACAACACCAAGAAATTAAGGGACGAAAACAAGTGAGGTCAATGAAATAATGGGCATAATACACACCACCAGTATCACAGAAACAAATAACTTGACATATGCAGGAGCAAGATTAGTAGCAGAACTGATGGGGATTCGAACACCAACACCACCAGCACAACCAACAACAAAAACAAAACAGCAACCTCCTTGGAAAAGGCGCCTGGAAAAGCAAATCATGGTGATGAGATCTGACTTGAGTAAACTGAAAGAGATGGCAGAAAAAGGCTAAGAAGCAAGAAAACAAGGGATGAACTCAACGAGAAATACAAAGTACAAGAGAGGGGACTAAACAACACAATAGAAGATGTAAAAACAGAGGCTTAAGGACAAAGCACATAAGACCCAACAATACATGAACAGGAATAAGGGATACCAACAGAACAAACTATTCAGAACCAACCAGAAAAGACTATACAGCCAACTAAGAGGGGAAGACAACCACCAGAAATTCCTGAAGCCGAACCAAGTAAGAGACTCTGGGTAAAAACATATGGAGCAATCCGGTATTACACAACAAACATGCAACATGGCTCCAGGAAGTCAAGGAAGAAGAAACCTCGGGGAGAATAAAACAACAAAGATTCACAGAGATCACGACAGACACAGTCAGACACCAACTAAAGAAAATGCCAAACTGGAAAGCCCCAGATCCCGATGAAGTCCATGGATACTGGCTCAAAAACTTCAAGGCCCTACACCCATGAATAGCAGAACAACTCCAGCATTGTATCTCAAATCACCAAGCACCCAAATGGATGACCACAGGAAGAACATCCTTAGTACAAAAAGACAAAAGTAAGAAATATAGCCAGTAACTACAGGCCTATCACCTGTGGAAGTTACTAACAGGTATCATCAGTGAAAGGCTATACAACTACCTAGAGGAGACAAACACCCCATCCCCCACCAACAGAAAGGCTGCAGAAGGAAGTGTAGGGGCACAAAAGACAGCTCCTGATAGACAAAATGGTAATGAAGAACAGTAGGAGAAGGAAAACCAACCTAAGCATGGCATGGATAGACTATAAGAAAGCCTTCGACATGATACCACACACATGGCTAATAGAATGCCTGAAAATATATGGGGCAGAGGAAAACACCATCAGTTCCTTCCTCAAAAATACAATGCGCAACTGGAATACAATACTTACAAGCTCTGGAATAAGACTAGCAGAGGTTAATATCAGGAGAGGGATCTTCCAGGGCGACTCACTGTCCCCCACTACTCTTTCGAGTCATTAGCCATGATTCCCATTTGGACAAAAGTACTACAGGAAAGATGGATTGCCTGGGTTACCAACTTCAAGAAAAGAGGGCCCAACAAAGAAACAACAAGGGTGGGGGGAAAAAAAAAAAAAATTAACCATTCTGATGTTCCATGGCGACGACATTCAAGCTGTATGGTAAGAGCATCAAGGAAATAGATACCCTAATCCAGACTGTAAGGATTGTATCTGGGGACATCAGGATGGAGTTTGGAATAGAAAAATGCGCCTTAGTTAACATACAAAAAGGCAAAGTAACGAGAACTGAAGGGATAAAGCTACCAGATGGGAGCAACATCAAAACACTAGATGAGACAGGATACAAATACCTGGGAATAATGGAAGGAGGGGATATAAAAACACCAAGAGATGAGGACACGATCAGGAAAGAATATATGCAGAGACTCAAGGCGATACTCAAGTCAAAACTCAATGGTGGAAATATGATAAAAGCCATAAACACATGGGCAGTGCCAGTAATCAGATACAGCGCAGGAATAGTGGAATGGACGAGGCAGAACTCCGCAGCATAGATCAGAAAACCAGGAAAACATATGACAATACACAAAGCACTACACCCAAGAGCAAATACGGACAGACTATACATAACACGAAAGGAAGGAGGGAGAGGACTACTAAGTATAGAGGACTCGCGTCAACATCGAAAACAGAGCACGGGGGCAATATCTGAAAACCAGTGAAGACGAGTGGCTAAAGAGTGCATGGGAAGAAGGACTAATAAAAGTAGACAAAGACCCAGAAATATACAGAGACAGGAGAAAGACAGACAGAACAGAGGACTGGCACAACAAACCAATGCACGGACAATACATGAGACAGACTAAAGAACTAGCCAGCGATGACAATTGGCAATGGCTAAAGAGGGGAGAGCTAAAGAAGGAAACTGAAGGAATGATAACAGCTGTCACAAGATCAGGCCCTAAGAACCAGATATATTCAAAGAACGATAGACGGAAATAGCATCTCTCCCATATGTAGGAAGTGCAAAATACGAAAAATGAAACCATAAACCACATAGCAAGTGAATGCCCGGCACTTGCCCAGAACCAGTACAAAAAGAGGCATGATTCAGTGGCAAAAGCCCTCCACTGGAGCCTGTGCAAGAAACATCAGCTACCTTGCAGTAATAAGTGGTACGAGCACCAACCTGAAGGAGTGATAGAAAACGATCAGGCAAAGATCCTCTGGGACTATGGTATCAGAACGGATAGGGTGATACGTGCAAACAGACCAGACGTGACGTTGATTGACAAAGTCATGAAGAAAGTATCACTCATTGATGTCGCAATACCATGGGACACCAGAGTTTGAAGAGAAAGAGAGGGAAAAAAATGGATAAGTATCAAGATCTGAAAATAGAAAATAAGAAGGATATTGGATATGCCAGTGGAAATCGTACCCATAATCATAGGAGCACTAGGCACGATCCCAAGATCCCTGAAAAGGAATCTAGAAAAACTAGAGGCTGAAGTAGCTCCAGGGCTCATGCAGAAGAGTGTGATCCTAGAAACGGCACACATAGTAAGAAAAGTGATGGACTCCTAAGGAGGCAGGATGCAACCCGGAACCCCACACTATAAATACCACCCAGTCGAATTGGAGGACTGTGATAGAGCAAAAAAAACAAAATAATAATGATACTTAGGAAGCAGACCCTCTCTCAAGCATACTTTATTAAAAGTAATGGCTACTTCAGCAGCGTTACACTTTTAGAGATTCTTCTCTATTTTCCGAATAGCGGCTTTTAGAGCGCCTATAGAGGTCATGATCAAATGCAGAGTCAAAATTGGTGTATATATTTGAATTTTACAGATAAACTATGATACCATAGTCATCAAAGTCATTAACGATTCTCTCTCTCTCTCTCTCTCTCTCTCTCTCTTTCTTGAAGCAAGCAAGCTTTCGTCTGGAGCTGACAGACATCCTCGGGTTGGGAAGCTGAGGGTGGACTGATCTTGGTGTGGTGTCCGTCCTCCTTATATTTGGGGTTGACAGCAGGGGGTCTGCCCCATGCTGATCTCCTATTGACTGGTGGCGGTAGGTCTTCGTTTTCATTGGTGGCTTGAGCCAGGTCTCAAGCCACTTTCTCTGAGTTGATGGTTGCGATACTGAAGGTCTTGCAGCAGTCTAGACCTCCTGAGCAGCGCGGTTACGTTGATGGGCGTTTTGCTACGTTGCAGGACGTCACAGCTAATTTGATTTTCGTTGGCTGCAGGAGTATCTCGTTCAGGGGCATTGTCCTCTGTGGAGTTGTTGTGATCGATGGAGTCATTGTTGGGGCAGGTCTTCTCATACTCGTAAGGAGGAGAAATTCTTCCTGCTTCGTATTTAGTGTTGGTTTTACTTGCTGGATGAGAAGCACCTCCAGCAGGCATAACCAACGGGCATCAGGGACCTTCCGCATGATCTTCGTATTTTGGATGATGACATCCCGGAAGATGGCCTCTTGATGTCTGGTGCGGGCGTGATTCTTGATAGCCCCCTCTTGGGCGGGGCATGAGAGTCTCTTCGACAGGCGCATGGTAGTCATACCAACGTAGGCGCCGCTGCAACTGCGGACTGGGCATGTATACTGGTACACCACATGCATCTGCTTCAGGGGGTCTTGTACCTGTGGAGAGGGGTTATTTCTCATAATAAGGTCGCGCGTCCTCCGATTCTGATAGTAAATGCTCAGGTCGGTGTTCTTGGTGTCGTCGGTCAGGGATACATTTTCGGAAATAATTTTTTTAATGGAGTCCTCTTCTTCATGGTAATGGGAACTCATGAAGGCTTTGTAATACATCTTGATATTATCCTGGGGGTGGGGTTGCAGGCTCTCACTACTGTACCATTTCTCCATGGCTGTACGGACTTCTCTGCTTATTAATTTGTTTGAATACCCGTTATTTACGAGTACTTGGGAGGCGCGGTCGAGTTCCTGATGAGTGTCCTGCCAGGTCGAGCAGTGGGAGAGGGCTCTCCTGATGAAGGCCCTGACAGTCGTGCTTTTAAATCAGGCAGGGCACTCGCTGTCACCTCTGAGGTAAAGTCCTAGGTTGGTCTTCTTTGTGTAAACAGAAGTATGGAGGCCGTCTTCTGTCTTACTCACATGGATGTCGAGGAAGGGGAGCCGATCATCGGTGCTGAATTCAACCATGTAATTCAGCATGCTGCACTGCTGAAAGGCCTGACGGAGGGCTCTACCTCATCCTCGGCGTCGACTTGAACAAAGATGTTGTCGCTATAACGTCCATATCTGTGGGGTTGCTGCATCCTGGCGAAGACTCATTCCTCCACGGTGCCCATATAGAAGTTAGCGAATAGTACTCCCAGTTGGGAGCCCATCGCTACGCCGTCCTTCTGGCTGTACATCTGGCTACGGTAGGTGGAGAAAGGGGTCTTCTTTGTGCAGATCTCCACTGCATACAGAGTGAGGCTTCGGGTATGTTGAGGGCACCGTCGACTGACTCCTATAGACATGTTCAATGATGAAGTCAATGGTTTCATCGACAGGCACTTTCGTAAACAAGGACTCTACATCCAATGAGGCGATAATCCCGGTGCCAGGGGCGTCCTTGAAGACTTCTAGGAATTCTACTGATGACTGCAGGCTGCACCGACTTGGGACATAGGGGGTCAAATTTTGATTAAGATGTTTAGCCAAGGCGTACGCAGGGGTTGGCGTCTGGCTGATGATCGGCCGGAGGGGGTTTTCTTGTTTGTGGGTTTTTATGTTATCATATAGATAACCCAGCAGCTCGAAGCCCGGAGCATCGTGAGAACTACCAATGCCCTTCAACCCCTCCTTCTTGCTGAAGCCCTTACGGAGAGGGGCTCACACTCCAGCGGGATCCTCACCGAGGAGATGAAGAAAGCAGCAAGGGAACTGAAGGAGAAGGAGAACATCACGGAGTAAAGGGCGGACAAGACGGCAGCCTTCGTCTTGATTGATACTGCTGAATTCCACGAGAAGCTGGATGCTATTTTGTCCTACAAGAGCAAGTTCGAGCACCTGACAAGAAACCCTACAGACAACATCAAGAGGGAGGCCAACGGAGTCATCAGCGCAGCGAATGCTGCGACTAACGCTGTCCACCTCCCGCCCATATAAGGAGACTACAGCCTGGGTTATCTATACAGTAATATAAAAACTCACAAACAAGGAAACCCCCTTCGGCCGATCATCAGCCAGACGCCCGCCCCTACGTACACCTTGGCTAAACGTCTTAACCAAATTTTGACCCCCTATGTCCCGAGTCGGTACAGCCTGCAGTTGTCAGTAGAATTCCTAGAAGTCTTCAAGGACGCCCCTGACACCGGGATTATTGCCTCGCTGTACATAGAGTCCCTGTTTACAAACGTGCTTGTCGATGAAACCATTGACATCATCTTTGAGCGTGTATACGGGAGTCAGTTGACGGCGCCCCTCAACATACCCGAAACCTCGTTCCGTACGCTGCTGGTGATCTGCACAAAGAAGGTCCCTTTCTCCACCCACCGTAGCCAGATGTACTGCCAGAAGAACAGCGTAGCGATGGGCTCCCCACTGGGGATACTCTTCACTAGCTTCTACTTCGCCAGGATGAAGCAACCCCACAGATATGGACGTTATATCGATGACATCTTTGTTCAAGTCGATGCTGAGGTTGAGGTAGAAGCCCTCTGTCAGGCCTTTCAACAGTGCAGCATGCTGAATTACACGGTTGAATACAGCACCAACAATCGGCTCCCATTCCTCGATGTCCTTGTGAGTAAGACGGAAGACGGCCTCGTACTTCTGTTTACACAAAGAAGACCAACCTAGGATTTTGCCTCAACGGTGACAGCGAGTACCCCACCAGATTCAAAAGCATGACCGTCAGGACCTTCATCAGGAGAGCCCTCTCCCACTGCTCGACCTGGCAGGACACTCATCAGGAACTCGACCGCGCTTCCCAAGTACTCGTAAATAACGGGTATTCGAATAAATTAATAAGCAGAGAAGTCTGTGCAGCCCTGGAGAAATGGTACGGTAGTGAGAGCCCGAAACCCCCGCCCCAGGATAATATCAAGCTGTATTACAAAGTCTTCATGAGTTCCCATTACCGTGAAGAAGATGACTCCATTAAGAAAATTATTTCCGAAAATGTATCCTCGACCGAAAACACCAAGATTATTGACCTGATCATTTACTACCAGAATCTGAGGACGAGCAACCTCATTATGAAAAATAACCCCTCTCCACAGGTATGAGACCCCCTGAAGCCGACACATGTGGTGTACCAGTATTCATGCCCAGTCCGCAGTTGCAGCGGCGCCTACGTTGGTATGACTACCATGCGCCTGTCGAAGAGACTCTCATGCCCCGCCCAAGAGGGGGCTATCAAGAATCACACCCGCACCAGACATCAAGAGGCCATCGTCCGGGATGTCATCATCCAAAATACGAAGATCATCGGAAAGGCCACTGATGCCTGTCGGTACACCTGCTGGAGGCGCTTCTCATCCAGCAAGTAAAACCAACGCTAAATACGGTACAGGAAGAATTTCTCCTCCCTACGAGTAGGAGAAGACCTGCCACCAACAATGACACCACCGATCACGACAACTCCTCGGACGACAACGCCCCTGAACGAGATACTCCTGCATCCAACGAAAATCAAATTAGCCGCGACGTCCTGCAGCACAGCAGAGCACCCATCAACGTAACCGCACTGCTCAGGAGGTCTAGACAGCTGCAAGACCTGCAGTATCGCAACCATCAACTCGGAGAAAGTGACTTGAGACCTGGCTCAAGCCGCCAATGAAAACGAAGACCTACCGCTACCAGCCAATAGGAGATCAGCATGGGGCAGACCCGCTGTCGACCTCAAATATAAGGAGGACAGACACCACACCAAGATCAGTTCACCTTCATCTTCCATGCCCGAGGATGTCTGGCAGCTCCAGACGAGAGCTCGCTTGCTTCAAGTAACGGACTCTGCTATTCGGAAAATAGTGAAGAATCTCTACAAGCGTAACGCTGCTGAAGTAGTCATTTCTTTTAATAAAATAATAATAATAATAATAATAATAATAATAAAATAATAATAATAATCGGCGGAAGGAGACCCTCTCGTAGACATGTTTTGTTAAAAATGATTGCTGCTTCAGCACTTTTAATCTTGTAGAGAATCTCTCTACAAGATTAATAGTGCTGAAGCAGCAATCATTTTTAACAAAATAATAATAATAATAATAATAATAATAATAATAACATTGAGGATTCTACCACGTGTCAGATAGTGTACAACGTCGTGGAAAAAAAACTGAATAAACTTGTGGAGAGGATTAATCAGTCATGTAAATGAGAACTCCGAAGGAGGAAGGGTGCCGCTGCGACACCTGCAGGACAAGACCTCATACCCAGGATTGGGATAAATAAGCCGTTGGCGATCTTGGACATAGAAATAGTTTGACATGTGTTTTTTTATTATTATTATTACTATCATTTGGTTCCTTGAACACGGAGGCAGACGAGCCTTTGAAAGGTTGGGAATAACGAATCTGCTCTTTAGAACCTTCTTTATTATAGAGGTCGTGTGTGTAATTGATAACTTTATACACAGTGAATTTGGATTTTTTAATATAAATACATACATACATACATAACATACATATATATATATATTATATATATTTATAGTATATATATATATATATAAAAATATATATATATATATATATATATATAGATATATATATAATATATATATATATATCTATATATATATATATATATATATATATATACAAATATATATATATATATATATATATATATATAATGTGTGTGTGTGTATGTATGTATGTATGTATATACTATTCTCATCTTGACTCCATCATTTCTTTCGTAAATCGAATCGACAAAATGAGTTTTCAAAGTATATTATTATAATATGTTAACAAATGACGGATCAGCTTCGGTAAATTGACTCGTACCATTACATAATATTGACATTTGGGAAGCAGCCATAGGCGATCGTGGATAATAATATTTCAAATGAGACGGTGAGAATAAACGACCGAATATTGTAATGACTAAAGGTTCCATAAAAGGAAATCATGGATAATGGTGCAAAAGATTCTTGAACAAGCATTCTGGAAAAGACATAAAAAATATAGGACGGGAATCAGCGAGGAACCTCAAGAACTAACTTCAGGTAGCAATAATAACCACAATAAGAAATAATAGTCACTACTGTCTCGTTCATGATAAAGTCAAGTAATAATGTATAACTTCCAGTTGAGGCAAAAACTATGATTTCGGAGAGGTTCCTCAGAAAGGTACTTGACAACATACGAAGAAGTAGAGAGGTGAACAATATCTAGTGAAATGTGCCCTCGACTTTAAAGGCAGCAGAGATAATCTTCAATAAAACAGCACAAAAGAGCCAACTTTCCGACCAACGACCAGAATGCCAATCAGTGCGTGATGGGTGGTCGGAACCAAGATAGAAAAATCCCATTGTCAATTCAACAGATGAAAACGCGTCAGTCAAATACCTTTGGCCACTCATCAATTTCACAGTCAACCAGTAACGCTTTCGTTTCCAGGCCAGACTACTTTTCTGTTGTGAAACATTTGAAAGGGAAAGGACATTATTTTCACCCACTTACAGAACATAATATGTCAAATAGTCTATGCTAAACCTGAGAAACTGCAAACTGAAGATGTGGAAAAGCTAATATAAAACCCAGATATATGAATGTGGAGTTATCGAAGGAAGATAAAAAGGTTTGGAAGACCATATTTACGCGTACAAATCATCTAAGTAAGATACATACGGTATTACACTTCCTACTATGTACAAATAAAACTCATTACAACCCCCCCCCTCCTCTCCACCCCCCCCCCCTCTCTCTCTCTCTCTCTCTCTCTCTCTCTCTCTCTCTCTCTCTCTCTCTCTCTCTCTTATCAATTCGCAATTAACATAGAGGCAAGAGTAAAGGTGCAACATTTGGCAAAAAGCATCAACAGCAAAATATTTTTATGTCAAGTCATTCACATCTCATCTCATAATTATGTTTGACTGTTTTGTGGGTTTTATCGCTAAAATCCATTTACCCAACCACAGAAAAAATTAATTGCTTTGCCTAAATGGCTTGTAATATGCAAAAGTAGTTTACCCACTGGAGTATATTTTTCTTACTCTTATCAGTGATACTAGCAGAGCTGGTCGAATCGATGACGATAATAATAATAATGACAATATATGGGGCAGAGGATAACGCCACCAGCTTCCTAAAAAAACACAATACTTACAAGCTCTGGGATGTGACTAGCAGAGGTTGACATCAGGAGAGGGATCTTTCAAGGCGACTGACTCACTGTCCTTACTACCTTCGCAGCAACCATGATTCCCATGACTAAAGTTCGGCAGAAATGGATGATGGGCACCAACTCAAGACAGGAGGCAACAGAATTAACCATCTGATGTTCATGGGCGACATCAATCTGTAAGGGAAGAGTATCAAGGAAATAGATACCCTAAGCCAAACTGTTAGGATTGTATCTGGGCACACCAAGATGGAGTTTGGAATAAAATAATTGCCTTGGTCAACGTACAAATAGGCAAAGTGACAAGGACTGAAGGGAAAACGTTACCAAATGGGAATAGCATCAAAAACATAGATGAGACAGGATACAAATACATGGGAGTAATAGGAGCAGAAATAAAACACCAAGATTTCAACGACGGAAATATGATGAAAGCCATAAACACATGGGCAGTACTAGTAATCACATACAGCAGAGGAGTAGTGGAGTGGACGATCGCTGTACTCTGCAGCTTAGACTAGAAAACTAGGAAACACACGACAATACACAAAGCACTTCATCCAAGAGCAAATACAGACTACGCATAACACACAAAAAAAGAGGACTATTAAGCATAAAGGACTGCCTCAACACCAAGAGCAGAGCACTGGGGCAATATCTGAACCAGTGAAGACGAGTGGCTAAGGAATACATAGGAAGGACTGATAAAAATAGATAATGACCCAGAAATATACAGACAGGAAAATGACAAACAGAAAAGAGAAATGGGACAACATACCAATGCACGGACAGTACATGAGACAGACTAAAGGAGTGGCCAGTGATGGAACGTGGCAATGGCTACGGAGGGGAGAACTCAAGAAGGAAACAG
This sequence comes from Macrobrachium nipponense, assembly GCF_015104395.2. Taxonomy (NCBI): domain Eukaryota; kingdom Metazoa; phylum Arthropoda; class Malacostraca; order Decapoda; family Palaemonidae; genus Macrobrachium; species Macrobrachium nipponense. The sequence continues at coordinate 126,143,798 of NC_087202.1, forward strand.
AAAGAATGCTAACAGCGGCACAAGATCAGGCCCTAAGAACCAGATATGTTCAAAGAATGATATACGGAAGATATCATCTCACCCATATGCAGGAAGTGCAATATGAAAAACGAACCATAAACTACATAGCGAGTGATTGTCCGGTACTTGCACAGAACCAGTACAATAAGTGGCATGATTCAGTAGCAAAAGCCACTGCAAGACACACCAGGTAGCTTGTAGAAATAACTGATATGAACACCATCCTGTGGGAGTGATAGAAAATCATCAGGTGGAGATCGTCTGGGACTCTGGTAGCAGAACAGATCGGGCGATAAGCGCCAATATACCAGACGTGACATTGATTGACAAAATCAAGAAGCATTACTCACTAATGTCGCAATACCATGGGACGCCAGAGTAGATGAGAAAGAAAGAGAAAAAATCGATAAGTACTATTCGCTAACTTCTATATGGGCACCGTGGAGGAATGAGTCTTCGCCAGGATGCAGCAACCCCACAGATATGGACGTTATAGCGACAACATCTTTGTTCAAGTCGACGCCGAGGATGAGGTAGAGCCCTCCGTCAGGCCTTTCAGCAGTGCAGCATGCTGAATTACATGGTTGAATTCAGCACCGATGATCGGCTCCCCTTCCTCGACATCCATGTGAGTAAGACAGAAGACGGCCTCCATACTTCTGTTTACACAAAGAAGACCAACCTAGGACTTTACCTCAGAGGTGACAGCGAGTGCCCTGCCTGATTTAAAAGCACGACTGTCAGGGCCTTCATCAGGAGAGCCCTCTCCCACTGCTCGACCTGGCAGGACACTCATCAGGAACTCGACCGCGCCTCCCAAGTACTCGTAAATAACGGGTATTCAAACAAATTAATAAGCAGAGAAGTCCGTACAGCCATGGAGAAATGGTACAGTAGTGAGAGCCTGCAACCCCACCCCCAGGATAATATCAAGATGTATTACAAAGCCTTCATGAGTTCCCATTACCATGAAGAAGAGGACTCCATTAAGAAAATTATTTCCGAAAATGTATCCCTGACCGACGACACCAAGAACACCGACCTGAGCATTTACTATCAGAATCGGAGGACGCGCGACCTTATTATGAGAAATAACCCCTCTCCACAGGTACAAGACCCCCTGAAGCAGATGCATGTGGTGTACCAGTATACATGCCCAGTCCGCAGTTGCAGCGGCGCCTACGTTGGTATGACTACCATGCGCCTGTCGAAGAGACTCTCATGCCCCGCCCAAGAGGGGGCTATCAAGAATCACACCCGCACCAGACATCAAGAGGCCATCTTCCGGGATGTCATCATCCAAAATACGAAGATCATCGGGAAGGTCCCTGATGCCCGTTGGTTATGCCTGCTGGAGGTGCTTCTCATCCAGCAAGTAAAACCAACACTAAATACGAAGCAGGAAGAATTTCTCCTCCTTACGAGTATGAGAAGACCTGCCCCAACAATGACTCCATCGATCACAACAACTCCACAGAGGACAATGCCCCTGAACGAGATACTCCTGCAGCCAACGAAAATCAAATTAGCTGTGACGTCCTGCAACGTAGCAAAACGCCCATCAACGTAACCGCGCTGCTCAGGAGGTCTAGACTGCTGCAAGACCTTCAGTATCGCAACCATCAACTCAGAGAAAGTGGCTTGAGACCTGGCTCAAGCCACCAATGAAAACGAAGACCTACCGCCACCAGTCAATAGGAGATCAGCATGGGGCAGACCCCCTGCTGTCAACCCCAAATATAAGGAGGACGGACACCACACCAAGATCAGTCCACCCTCAGCTTCCCAACCCGAGGATGTATGTCAGCTCCAGACGAAAGCTTGCTTGCTTCAAGAAAGAGAGAGAGAGAATCGTTAATGACTTTGATGACTATGGTATCATAGTTTATCTGTAAAATTCAAATATATACACCAATTTTGACTCTGCATTTGATCATGACCTCTATAGGCGCTCTAAAAGCCGCTATTCGGAAAATAGAGAAGAATCTCTAAAAGTGTAACGCTGCTGAAGTAGCCATTACTTTTAATAAAGTATGCTTGAGAGAGGGTCTGCTTCCTAAGTATCATTATTATTTTGTTTTTTTTTTGCTCTATCACAGTCCTCCAATTCGACTGGGTGGTATTTATAGTGTGGGGTTCCGGGTTGCATCCTGCCTCCTTAGGAGTCCATCACTTTTCTTACTATGTGTGCCGTTTCTAGGATCACACTCTTCTGCATGAGCCCTGGAGCTACTTCAGCCTCTAGTTTTTCTAGATTCCTTTTCAGGGATCTTGGGATCGTGCCTAGTGCTCCTATGATTATGGGTACGATTTCCACTGGCATATCCAATATCCTTCTTATTTCTATTTTCAGATCTTGATACTTATCCATTTTTTCCCTCTCTTTCTCTTCAACTCTGGTGTCCCATGGTATTGCGACATCAATGAGTGATACTTTCTTCATGACTTTGTCAATCAACGTCACGTCTGGTCTGTTTGCACGTATCACCCTATCCGTTCTGATACCATAGTCCCAGAGGATCTTTGCCTGATCGTTTTCTATCACTCCTTCAGGTTGGTGCTCGTACCACTTATTACTGCAAGGTAGCTGATGTTTCTTGCACAGGCTCCAGTGGAGGGCTTTTGCCACTGAATCATGCCTCTTTTTGTACTGGTTCTGGGCAAGTGCCGGGCATTCACTTGCTATGTGGTTTATGGTTTCATTTTTCGTATTGCACTTCCTACATATGGGAGAGATGCTATTTCCGTCTATCGTTCTTTGAATATATCTGGTTCTTAGGGCCTGATCTTGTGCCGCTGTTATCATTCCTTCAGTTTCCTTCTTTAGCTCTCCCCTCTTTAGCCATTGCCAATTGTCATCGCTGGCTAGTTCTTTAGTCTGTCTCATGTATTGTCCGTGCATTGGTTTGTTGTGCCAGTCCTCTGTTCTGTCTGTCTTTCTCCTGTCTCTGTATATTTCTGGGTCTTTGTCTACTTTTATTAGTCCTTCTTCCCATGCACTCTTTAGCCACTCGTCTTCACTGGTTTTCAGATATTGCCCCAGTGCTCTGTTTTCGATGTTGACGCAGTCCTCTATACTTAGTAGTCCTCTCCCTCCTTCCTTTCGTGTTATGTATAGTCTGTCCGTATTTGCTCTTGGGTGTAGTGCTTTGTGTATTGTCATATGTTTCCTGGTTTTCTGATCTATGCTGCGGAGTTCTGCCTTCGTCCATTCCACTATTCCTGCGCTGTATCTGATTACTGGCACTGCCCATGTGTTTATGGCTTTTATCATATTTCCACCATTGAGTTTTGACTTGAGTATCGCCTTGAGTCTCTGCATATATTCTTTCCTGATCGTGTCCTTCATCTCTTGGTGTTTTATATCCCCTCCTTCCATTATTCCCAGGTATTTGTATCCTGTCTCATCTATGTGTTTGATGTTGCTCCCATCTGGTAGCTTTATCCCTTCAGTTCTCGTTACTTTGCCTTTTTGTATGTTAACTAAGGCGCATTTTTCTATTCCAAACTCCATCCTGATGTCCCCAGATACAATCCTTACAGTCTGGATTAGGGTATCTATTTCCTTGATGCTCTTACCATACAGCTTGATGTCGTCCATGAACATCAGATGGTTAATTCTGTTGCCTCTTTTCTTGAGTTGGTACCCGGCATCCATCTTCTGTAGTACTTTTGTCATGGGAATCATGGCTACTACGAAGAGTAGTGGGGACAGTGAGTCGCCCTGGAAGATCCCTCTCCTGATATTAACCTCTGCTAGTCTTATTCCAGAGCTTGTAAGTATTGTATTCCAGTTGCGCATTGTATTTTTGAGGAAGCTGATGGTGTTTTTCCTCTGCCCCATATATTTTCAGGCATTCTATTAGCCATGTGTGTGGTATCATGTCGAAGGCTTTCTTATAGTCTATCCATGCCATGCTTAGGTTGGTTTTCCTTCTCCTACTGTTCTTCATTACCATTTTGTCTATCAGGAGCTGGTCTTTTGTGCCCCTACACTTCCTTCTGCAGCCTTTCTGTTGGTGGGGGATGGTGTTTGTCTCCTCTAGGTAGTTGTATAGCCTTTCACTGATGATACCTGTTAGTAACTTCCACAGGTGATAGGCCTGTAGTTACTGGCTATATTTCCCTTACTTTTGTCTTTTTGTACTAAGGATGTTCTTCCTGTGGTCATCCATTTGGGTGCTTGGTGATTTGAGATACAATGCTGGAGTTGTTCTGCTATTCATGGGTGTAGGGCCTTGAAGTTTTTGAGCCAGTATCCATGGACTTCATCGGGATCTGGGGCTTTCCAGTTTGGCATTTTCTTTAGTTGGTGTCTGACTGTGTCTGTCGTGATCTCTGTGAATCTTTGTTTTATTCTCCCGGTTTCTTCTTCCTTGACTTCCTGGAGCCATGTTGCATGTTTGTTGTGTGATACCGGATTGCTCCATATGTTTTCCCAGAGTCTCTTACTTGGTTCGGCTTCAGGAATTTCTGGGTGGTTGTCTTCCCCTCTTAGTTGGCTGTATAGTCTTTTCTGGTTGGTTCTGAATAGTTTGTTCTGTTGGTATCCCTTATTCCTGTTCATGTACTGTTGGATCTTATGTGCTTTGGCCTTAAGCCTCTGTTTTACATCTTCTATTGTGTTGTTTAGTCCCCTCTCTTGTACTTTGTATTTCTCGTTGAGTTCATCCCTTGTTTTCTTGCTTCTTAGCCTTTTTTCTGCCATCTCTTTCAGTTTACTCAAGTCAGATCTCATCACCATGATTTGCTTTTCCAGGCGCCTTTTCCAAGGAGGTTGCTGTTTTGGTTTTTGTTGGGTTGGTTGTGCTGGTGGTGTTGGTGTTCGAATCCCCATCAGTTCTGCTACTAATCTTGCTCCTGCATATGTCAAGTTATTTGTTTCTGTGATACTGGTGGTGTGTATTATGCCCATTATTTCATTGACCTCACTTGTTTTCTCCCTTAATTTCTTGGTGTTGTACGCTTTCATGGAGGGGATCTTTGTTCTCTCTGTATCTGGCTCCATCCATTGTCTAATCTTTTCAACCCATTCCGTCCTCTCTGTTACTTCGTCGGTGTTTCTTCATGTGTCGTTGTTTGATACCTCGTCATCCCTGTCGTCTTTTGTGGCATCGTCTCTCAGTTCGTCTTCATGTAATTCGTTGTCGTGTGACATTTCCCTTTCCAGTTCTTCTCTTTCTGTTGGGGAGAGCCAGTTCTTTTTTTTCTTATGTTCCTTACTTGGTCTGCCAGCCTCTGCTCTGTTTGGGGGGTGTTATTCCTCTCATTCCAGATGTTTTGACCAATCTTCTTCTATATCCTCCCCTCTCCGTCGGGTTGCTTCTGATGTAGCATCTCCATATTTCCTTATTTTCTTCTCTTGTCCATTTCTTCCTTTTTGCCTCTGTAGCTCCAATCTCAGGCTGTTGATTACTGTCGTTGTGGTGATCAGTTGCTGGATGACGACCTCCAAGTACCTGACCGTCTTCCCCTTCAATTGGGTTGAATACCTGGTTGCCGGACGAAGCTCCTCTGTTGCCAGAGGTTCCATTTACGTCGTTGTCGTTTATTCCTTCATTTCTTTCCATCATTGCTGGAGTTTTGCTATTTAACCCATAGCTGGACCCTACCCCATCAGGGATCTAGGTACTCATTTACAGCTGAGTAGACTGAGGAAAATTATGGTAAAGATCCTTTCCCAAGGAATCAACGCCGAGGAGAGCGGTCACCCATCCAACGACTGACCAGCCCCAATGTTGCTTAACTTGACTTAAGTCTATTGACGATCTAACCCAGTCCTCCACGGCGCCACATTTATTATTATTATTATTATTATTATTATTATTATTATTATTATTATTATATTATTATTATATTATCAGAATAGCAGTTTCCTCTTTTTCCTTCCTTGGTCGCCTTATGATAAGTCCACAGGGGAGTTTTCTGATATGTGGGGCGCTGTTGTTTCTGTGCTGCGATGTATGGATTCATGTGATCTCAGTCCATTGTGTGATTCCTTTCCAAATAGAGCTTTCACATCGCTTAGGCTTCATTGAACGTTGCTGGGAAAAAGGATCACAGAATTATATATACATATTTTCATACGTGAAAGCTACTCAACATTACCTGTACTATTGATTAACTGGGCCGTTGATTTTAAATTCCCATGATATGTATCTCATGTTATGATCAGTCTGCTTTTGTGAAGAGTTGTCAAACTTTTTATTAGCCTCAGACAAAGCATCTTCCATAAAATGGGCAGGGTAACTCAACTTACTAAAAAGTATTTCGAATATGGGAAATTTCATCATACGTGAACTTGATTTGTATCTGACTTCTAACAAATTCTACTAGTTCATTATATAGATTGTCTGCATGACTGAAAAGAATGAAAATAGCGTCCCAAAATATTGGTTTAAACAGGGACTGGCAAGAACTCGGAATATTCTCCGCCATGAACTCCAAGCATATATTACCCAAAACCGGATCCCATTGCTACTCCAGATCTTTGTTCAAACGCATCACCATTGAAAGTGAAAACAGTGGACTCTACGCACAGTTTAATGAGGTCCAGAAATACTTCAGTGGGAGTGGGAATAAACGTGGGTCATTATCAAACTTATCACGTCATTTTTTAATCACATAATCAAGAAGGACATGAGTAAATAAGGAGATGTCTGATATGTGACATCGTGTCTACTGAAGGGCAAGTTGCTTGGCAAGCCATTCAGCCAACAAGGATTGGGGGCCACCGCACGTAGCTACAAAAGGTCGCAAGGATATCAGTTTTATGAGCTATAGGGATCCCGTAGAAGTAAGAAAGATATCAAGCAAAACACCTATCCAAGACGTGGTAGCTTTTAGGTCTATTGCGATGCAGTTGCTAAATCCATGCTCTCTTCCATACAGGTTTCGAACACAACAGTCAACTAGTTGACAGGTACATCACTTACCAACAAGGTCAATAGATGTCCAGCAGGATTTTAAGAAAAGTGGCTAAAGCGGTCGATTTCTTTCAAGTTCGGAGCTGCAAACATTCTTAGATTTCCTCTTTTTATTATTAGTTTAAAGACCTCTCTTTATACTCTCTTCGTCTAAAGCCTTTCTTCATTTATAATGTTTATGATCTATTCCTGGTTACCTTTTAAATTGTTTAACAGTCACTGACGACATACCTTAATTTCATATATTTAGTTATGAAAAAATTCATCAGAAAATCTCATTTACTGGCAGCCTTCATATTCAGGGGTAAAATCACGCCTTTAAAATACAACGCGCTTCATGTATAACCAAAATGAGTCTGATATACCTTGTGGGCAGAGAATAAAAGATATAAAATGTTCCATTATGCACAGCTGATTACGCAACGCAAATGACACTGAATTTTGCCAGCCATTATATAATCCAGCAGTACCGGAGACAGGTATTCATATTTATTTATACTTTCTCTTGATTACTGAATGCAGAAACACACAATACAACAGTCCGGCTTTGCTCAAAGGAATTCTGTTTATGATATCGGTGAAAATGAATGTTTACCTTGGTACTTTCGTTTATGCTGGCTTCATGTCCTGGAAAATTTAGTAGCAGTATACAAACTATTTTCACTGCTTATGCAGAATCTCCTATTGTGGAGCCATCTTGCTTGGTGAGACGTACCCGCGTGAAGTCAGATTAATCAACAGATATCACAAGTTTAACATACGACTAGAATTTGAGAAATATCTAGAAGTGTTCGTGAACTATCGGTGATAAGATTAGTGTGAAAATAGTAGGATAAAGCGTCTTCTAAGTTAGTTTATCAAGTGTAATACTATAAATCAGAACAAGATGGCAGTAAGTTCCAACTGCGGGAAGAGGTGGCGTAATTTGGCGTGTTTAGCAGATTCGCAATACGATGAGGTAGCAGGAAGGGAACTGGCATTTCTCATCTATGAAATCAGCAACAGTCCTAACCAAAAAGATACAAAAGCATTCATAGATATATTAGAAGGATATAATCCTTCAAACTGGAACAAATCTAATGAAAACATCTTGAAAATAATTGAAGAAGTTCCAAATAAAATCCAAGTGGTCAAGAGACTCATAAAGAAAATATACATAAACCAACATAATTCCGACAAAGAAAATTGAATAAGGTGAATCTTGTGAATATCCTAATTGATGCATTAGGAAAAAAGAATGCCAAAAGCATGCAAACTGTGTAAGGTTTGTATAGCATAGTCAATCCACAAAACCTAATCAGAAAATGTGCTGCATGCAACATTCCGACCCATCCACAGTGTGCTGAGGTAATACAAGATTTGAGAAAAGATACAAGAATTTTTTGTTCAACATGTCTATCATGGATAGACAATGTTATTAAATCAAGATTGAATGTACAAATAGTTGAGGATGAAGAAGAAGAGGAAGAGGAAGAAGAAGAAGAAAAAGAAGAAGAGGAAAACGGAAGAGAAGTAAACAAAAATGAAATGACAGAAAAAAATAAGGAAAACAAAGAAACAAGATAAAAGTATGGATGCAGAGATACTCATTGATACTACATATGAGGCAATAAAGCAGCATACCTACCGGAATACGAAATATAAATTACGATATGACAACAGAAAAGCAAAATCCCGAAGAGGCTCTACCCAGATCTACACAATGACGGGAAAGAGGAAAATATAGACAAGAAAAGACAAAATCTGCAACCTTTTGAAAAGAGGGAATTGCAGATTTGGAGAAAGATGTTACTACAAACATCCTAAGATATGTCAAAACTATGAAATATATGGTAAATGTGCATACTTAGATGGATTATGGGGATGATTGCAGAGATCTGCATCAAAACAATATGTAAAAACCTAAAAGAAGGAAAAGGATGTAAGTTCGACAAAAAATGCAAATATGTACCCTGTAGCCATGAATCATAATCAAATAAATAACCAACCAAGTAATAAAATCCAAAATAAGAAAGAAACAAATAAAGAGAGAAATCAAGAATATCAGGTAAAAGAGAAAAGCAAACCACCAAGAGATGCAGAGGTGTCAGCAAAAATTTCAAAGCATCAGCTCCGAAATTCTACTCAAGAGATAATAACTGTATTTATTATGCAAGAGGATATTGCTAGAAACGGAGAAAATTGCAGATTCAGACACAAAATGAATAATTATGATGAAGGAAGATCAAATATTTAGGAAAAGTTGGATTTTTTAATGTCAGAATTTCTGGAAATGAAAAAAGAACAACATACCAGAACAGGAAAGAGACATGGGAAAATCCTTATTACTACCAGTATTAAATGAAGGAGAAAACACGCAAACCATCATAGTGATGAATGCGCAGGGTTTAGTTACGAGTAACTCAAAAGAAAAATAGAGTACTTAGAGAACTAACCCAAAATGAAAAAGAAAAATAGATATAAGTGAAATATAAGTGAAACTGGTATTCCCAAGAGACTGGGAATGATGATCAAATAAAAGGGTTCCAAACTTATAGATCAGATAGAAAAAATAGGGAATCAAGGGGGAACCGCAATAATATGGGAAAGACAAAAAACAAGGAAAAATATATGAGAAATATAGTAAACTCAGAATGTGAACTAATAGCGGTAGAATTTGAATCTGAAAAATTGATGAACATAGTAAATATTAGACCTCCTAATACTAAAGAGTTTGACTTAATAATTGAAAAAATTGGATGATATATGTAGAAATCACAAGGACTGGACTATTCTCCTATCTGGTGACTTCAACTTTCCTTTCGTAGAATGGAAAGAACGAATAGGAGATTGTGGTTGTACTTATACATATAAAAAAGAGAGTAATAGTAGTGCAGAAGATAAGAGGCAATTGAAAAGCTATTAGATATGCTACTAGAATACAACATTCAACAAATAAATCACCTGCCAACAAGAAAGGAAAATACTTTAGACCTAGTATTTGTGAACGAGATGAATTATGTTAAAGAAATAATAGTTTATAATGCGAGTATTTCAGACCATAATGTCATAGAATTAACAGTTCATTCCAAAGCAAGTGAAAATAGAGATAAGCAAGAAATGAAAAAGTGGGAAGGATATGGAAAATACAACTTCTACAGTAAAAATATAAAATGGTCAGAAATTAATGAAGAATTAAACAAAGATTGGGATAACATTTTCGTAAGTGATGACATAAGGGTAAATACGGAGATATTATATAAAATATTGGAGAAAATAGTGGAAAATATATATACCGAAGAAGAAAAGTAAACATCATTCATGCATACCAAGAGACAGAAGGATCTTGTTCCAGAAAATCAGAAAGTGGAAAAAAGGTCTTGCAAAAGAAAAAAATGCATGGAAAGTTATAGAACTAAAAAGTAAGATAGAAAATGCAGAACAAAAGATTATACAATCAAAAGAAAATGAAAAACGGGACTTGGAAGAAAAACCCTATTAAATATCAATCAAAAACCCCAAACCCAACTATTATACTCATATGCGAAGAAGATGAATAAAAAAAAGAAGAATAGAAATAGGCCCTCTGAGAATTGAAGGGAGATTAACGAATGAAAAAAAAGGAAATTTGCAACATACTGGCAGAACGATATAAGAGAGAATTCACCCCTAGAATAGATAATGAAGATAATGATATAGAAGTAAGGGAAGAAAATAGTGAATATTTAGCTGACATAGAAATTAATGAAGCTGATATTGTGCAGGCAATTAATGAAATTAAAAATGGAGCTGCTGCAGGGCCGGATGGAGTCCCTGCTATTTTAAAGAAAGTAGTTCATTCTATCGCAAAGCCACTTGCAATATTATTAAGACAAAGTGTAGATACAGGCAAGATTTATGATGAGCACAAATTAGCATATATCACCCCTACTTTCAAAAGTGGATCAAGACAGAGGCAAGTATTATAGCCTGTGAGTCTAAAATCACATATTATGAAAGTGTATGAAAGGGTAATGAAGAAAAATATTATGAAACATTTATAAAAAATAATTTGTTTAATATAGGACAACACGGTTTCGTACCCGGAAAAAGTACACAAACCCAACTGTTAGTCCACCGTGAGAACATATTCAAAAATATGAAAAGCGGAAATGAAACAGATGCGGTTTATCTAGACTTTGCAAAAGCTTTTGACAAAGTAGACCATAATATATTAGCAAAGAAAATTAGAAAACACAATATCGTAGATAAAGTAGGAAGATGGTTAAAAGAATTTTTACACAACAGAAACAGAATAGTTTATTGCAAACGATGAGAAATCGGATGAAACCAAGGTAATATCCGGTGTGCCACAAGGTACGGTGTAAGCTAGCTTGGCTGCAATATTGTTTGTTTATTATGATTGAGACATAGACAGTATGTTAAGGATTCGGTAGTGAGTAGTTTCGCTGATGACACAAGAATAAGTAGAGAAATTACTTGTGATGAAGATAGGAACGCTCTACAAAGAGACCCTTAACAAAGTATATGAATTGGGCAGAGGTAAATAGATGGTATTTAACTCTGATAAATTTGAATCAATAAATTATGGAGACAGAGAAGGAAAGCTATATGCATATAGGGGACCTAATAATGAGACCAATCACAAATAAGGAAGCAGTTAAGACCTTGTGTGATGATGAATAGGAACATGTTATGCAATGATCAAATAGCAATTCTGTTGGCAAAATGAAAGCAAAAATGGGAATGTTGTTACGGCACTTCAAAACAATAGAAAAGCTGAACACATGATTATGGGCTTTATAAAACATATGTTCGTAGTCCACTTGAATATTGCAATATGATATGGTACCCACACTATCAAAAGGATATTGCACAAATAGAGAGTGTACAAAGGTCCTTTACAGCTAGAATAGAAGACGTTAAGGACCTAGACTACTGGGAAAGACTACAATCCTTAAAATTATATAGTCTAGAAAGGAGAAGAGAACGCTACATGATAATTCAGGCATGGAAACAGCTAGAAGGAATAACAGAAAATATCATGGAACTAAAAATATCAGAAAGAGCAAGCAGAGGTAGATTAATAGTGCCCAAAAAACTATACCAGGGGAAAAACTAATGAAAGCACACAGGACATTAATCCACTACGCACCAGCATCGATAATGCAGCGTCTATTCAATGCGTTGGCAGCTCATCTGAGGAATATATCAGGAGTGAGCGTAGATGTGTTTAAGAATAAGCTCGACAAATATCTAAACTGCATCCCAGACCATCCAAGATTGGAAGATGCAAAATATACCGGAAGATGTACTAGCAACTCTCTGGTAGACATTAGAGGCGCCTCACACTGAGGGACCTGGGGCAACCCGAACGAACTGTAAGGTCTGTAAGGTAAGGTCTGTACGAAATTTAAAGTTGAAATATGAAAGGTAAATCTCAAAATCTCTGATTGTATCACCCTATAATTATGAGAATGAGAGTGGAATAGGTTGGAATGCCTTTAGTGAGACTCGATTTTATTAACGCAGAAATGAGCATGCCGTTGTAGATGATCAAGCAAAGATTTTTTTTAATCAGCAAGGGACCTGTGATATGATTTTGGATCTTATCGAGAAGCTGGGAATTAAAGCAGTCGTCACTATCAAGCCAGTATTATCTAGAATGTAATCCATTGCAAGTACATTGTTCTCTAGGAGGTCAGTGATGTCCAATGTAATATCTATCGAATAGGTAGTTAGGATGATGGTACTAGAGATGTAAAAGTTGGGGGCAGAATTAACTATTGTTTTTTCGTACCATCGAGATTTAAAGCATCCAGAAAAGTTGGATTAGTCGTGTAGGTCTCAAATATTTAAGGTATATAGTAGTAGTATTGTACTATTACCCCCATACAAGCAGTTTGTGAAAAGTTATAGCATTCAGTAGCATATACGGAATTTGTTTCACAACATCAAGGAACCCATCTTAGAAATACACCTTAGAGGGTCAGTAACAATTGGAGATGGTTTTTTTCATACCGTACTATATAGTTTGGTGTGCCGCCACCAGGGCGGCGCTGCTTCCAATAGCAGAGCCTTACCGCCATCTTGACATGCCTGTTAACACAGAAATTGAATTGGCATATATTGCTCCCTGCGCTTTTTGTGTTAGTCAGAAAATGTCTTGTTAGCTGCAACCACACTCTTGGTTGTCATGTCTTATATTTCCAGCTTATTCCCTAAGTGCTGTGGCTTTTGGGTTTTCGAAATCAGAACATCAAAATGCCACTTACTATTAAATAAAAGAATCTCGCTCGTTACTAAAAGTGCTTTGTAGATAGAAAACTTATAGTCGCCCGTTGTGTCAGCAAGTCTCGTCTTCTAAACATAATGAAGCCTGCTGTATTTTGCGAGTCAAAATAAAGGATTCTCAGTAGTAGGTAGGCCAGTATGATACTGTTTCTGCTGTCGGCTTTGCCTTTGTAGACCTGTGAAGGCGTGTTAGTTGTTAAACAAAATGCGTTTTATCAAATGTGGTTTCTCAACGAAATTCCCAAAACTTTTGGCTCTTGATGAGAGTATTTCAGGACGACCGTGAACAAAAACCAGTAGAAAACATATTGTTCGATTCAAAGCAAAAATCGTTTGAATTTTTTTCATTTTTGTTACAAATGTTGGTTTAATTGATGTTTTCATGAAGCAATATATTCATAGATTGGTTATAGCCTAAGCAACACTTATGCTGTCTACTAATTTGGTATAAGTGGGGCATCGCTTATTCGCGGATCAGCAATCACGAAATCAGTCATTCCAGGGGTTTTTTTCTTGGACCGCTTCTCATGCTATATCGCTGGTATGAATTGCAGCATCGCGGGACAAACGTGTTGCTTATGCGATGTTTATCGGTAGGCTAAGCCTCGGCCGCAGTCCGATAATCACCAACATACATGAAACGACTCACATTATGAAATTACCTTATAGATTATTGGCATATCTTCATAATAAATAGCCTATTCAAGGTACATGTATGACGTTCATTGGTAGCTAAGCTAGTTGCAGTTCGATAACCACCAACATACATGAACAGATTCACATTATCATATTAACTGACCATGAAAGGTTGATTAAAACCATTCTCACATTATATATTATAGGCATATCTCTGAATGTAAACAAAACCAGAATGCAAATGGTAGACCGTTCATATCATAATGCTATTATATGGTAATAATACATGCAAAATGATTAGACACAGTAACACACAGTTTTATTAAAATAATCATTATTCTCAATACACAACTATTATTCAACTTTTGCTAATGGATATCTGTCAATGTTACAACCTAATCAGGCAACAGTCTCTCTCCTCTCTCTCTCTCTCTCTCTCTCTCTCTCTCTCTCTCTCTCTCTTTCATAGAGAAACAGCTGATTGCTGACGTCATCTGCCATAACAATCGAGCGTTTATCGAGTTGTGTTTAAGTTGTCACTGCCGATGTTCAATGGTGGCTTTCCAATATTAAAAAATAAAATACATTTTTACTCATTTCTTCATGTAATGGAGATCTGAAAAAGAATCCCAGTAAATAGAATCTCTCTCTCTCTCTCTCTCTCTCTCTCTCTCTCTCATCTCTCTCTCTCTGCGACGAAGCGTAAACGAAATACGTAAAACCATTTCTCTCTCTCTCTCTCTCTCTCTCTCTCTCTCTCTCGGCGACGAAGCGTAAACGAAATATTACGTAAAACCATTTTTTACCTTATATATTATCGTCATATCTTCATAATAAGGCTATTCGTGGAGTAATTTCATATCAGTGGAATCAACTTTTATCTAAGCGAGGCCAGCCAGCTGACAAAATGTACGTACGTATATGAAAATCAAATTATGGTAGCGTTCACAGCAAGATTATCTTTTGAAATTTCTAATAGTTTCTAGTCATGGTAGTAATAATGTTTGGAATATACGTAACATTCATTTTCAATACAAAATATCATTGTTATTCTGGTAGTAATTAATAGTTTAGAATGATACTCTGCATTGTTAGGGGTTTGTGGCAGCGATGAAACTAACAAAATAACGTTTTCCTTTTAGGCTACGTGCTTAGGAAGAATATGACCTACGTAGAATCGGCTTTGCGTTTTCGTTTATTTATATATTTTTAATGATACAATAACTATGCGCGGAACTGTTGCGTTCACTGATACTAATTTCGCATATTTAATGCTAGCTTTCATTTTCTTGAGGTAATTAGTAAAAAAGAAAATTTTCAATCTAGCATCTGGCAGGAAAACTTTGTTTGTTTTCAAATACATCTAACATATCGTATTTTGACATAAAATCTTTGTAATGTTAAGTTGAATATTTCTTTTATTCTACTATGTTTTATATATCATGTAAGAAAAAAGAACAAAATCTTGCAAACCCATTTTTAGGAATTGAACAGAATATGTTTCGAAAATTATTAGGAATCATGTAACGTAATGTACAAGTACACTTTGTATGTTAGAAACATGATTGAATCGAAAAAGAGAGAAATCGGTAGAAATTGGCTGGGTGGCATTGTTGTTTATGATGTGAAATTTTTTAGCACTTTATGGAGCAAATCTAGCTAGAAATTGCCATTCCCATTTGGCAACACTGACCTATCAACGTTTTGTTTATGTTGTTATTGAAGTCGTGTTCGCCGTGTTTCTTTAATTGTACCCATATAAACGAGTTAATCATGTGGCATCCAAAAGCCCTGATTCTTTTACTCTTATGGGAAAGAAGCCTGACATCAGGTGAAGGTTATTTACGTGAAATATAGTAACGTTTACATAAGGGAAGTTATTATTTCTATTTTATGAAAATCTAAATTAAAGTAAGTGATATGGATATCATACATCAAGGAATGGAATCCCGTAGAAACCTGGAAGAGGAACAGATCCATGAAATCTAAATTTGGACTAAAAAACTAACAGAGCTTTGGAATGAGAGCTCCGTCTATAACAAAATACCTCACGGGATTGATGATACTTTAACACGAACACTTAATGAGATACAGAAGGCCAATGCTGTTGCGTTTTTTACACTTCCGCTTAACTGAGCCATAAAAGAATCATTTGCAGGATTATTTTGCATTGCAGGATATTTTAGAATTTAACATCATATATAACCTCCACGATTCTTATAACCCTCTGTGAACACAAAGGAGGGAAGGAATGCTGCCAAGGTTTTGAAATTGAAGACAAAGATGATCGCAATAAGGATCGTTCCCATTTCCTGTCGAGTATGGTCTCTCTCTCTCTCTCTATCAAAAGGCCTAAAAGCTCCTTTCTTCTAAACAAAACTGCTTTTTTTTTTTTTTTACAAGTTAAGATACAAGCTACTTTCTAAATACAATAAACATTAAATCAGAAACTTCATGCATGATATAACGTCTATTGTACTGTCTATTTCTATGTGTTAAACAACCACCATAAACACACCACACAAACACACACACACACACCACACACATATATATATATATATATATATATATATATGTATATATAATTATATATAATATATATACCACTAATATATCATAAAATATATATATATATATATATATATATATTATATATATATATCTATATATATATTATAGCGTTCCGAGGTATTGCGGTTATAGTAGTTAACTTCGAAAAATAGAAGACTTGTAGGAGGAAGTACATCTCAGGTGGTCCTTAAAATACATTTATTACAACGTTTCAAAACACATGGTTTCATTTTCAAGCTGTAAAGACATAACACGATAAAATAAATATTAAAAGCGCTAAATTACAAATAAAAGACATAATACATTATAAAAGACAAGATAAATAAAATAAAAACTAGTTAGCAGAACCAACCATCAAGAGAGAAAGGGAGGACAGAAGTCAGAAGGAACAAACCAGAAATGACCGGCAACAGCTCACGTTAGGTAAAGAGTTGTCGAGGAAGACTGCGTGTTCAATTGAGGAACAAGCTGTTTAATAAACAAGGACTCCAGAATTGTCAGTAGTTTGCCATTCGGTGCCCGTCCCAATATTTCAAAATCTTTGTATTGTATATTCAGCTTGCATTTATTAGCGTGTTGTCTGATATTAGAAAATTCAGGATTATCAAGTTTGTTACCAGTTCTATAGCTAACGCCCTTATGGCAATCAATTCTGACCCTCAGTAACCTGTGTGGGGATCCCACGTAGGTCCCCAGATTACATCTAGGGCAATTAAACTTGTATACAACACATGAGGTCATCAAAGGGTCAAGTTTATCCTTGAATTTAAACAAACTACCTAAACTGAGTGGGTTTGTTGGGATGATATTAAATCTAATAGCTGGTATACAATCAAATATGAGTTTTCTTAGTGCATCGTAGAAATTTTTGTCATGGATTAAAGGTACATTTGCATAAAATGGAAGTTTAGGCACAGTAGGTAAGGAGACTTTTGGGATAAAAACGTTATTAAGAAGTTTACGAACATACCTGTGAAAAAGTGTAGTGGGAAAATAATTGTTGGTAAAATATTGACGTAAAAAGTTGATTTCTTCGTGGAAAAATTCCCAACTAGATGTCAATGAGAAGGCACGATGAAGTAATGTGGATAAAGAATTTAATTTAAAACCATAAAAACAGTGACTATGAAAATTTGAACCTAATCCTGTAAAAGTTCCCTTCCTGTAAACTGAAGTATTAAAATTATCATATTGTCGTAAGACTAAAACATCTAAGAATGGTAGTTTATTATCACTTTCGCACTCCATAGTAAATTTTATATTTGGGTGTGCCGTATTAATGAAATGAAGAAACCTTTCAGCGTCGTACTTGGATTTAAAAAGCGCGAAGGTATCGTCAACGTACCTTTTGTAGAATAGCGGATGGTAACTCAAAGGACAGGTGTCTAAAAAATGCTCCTCCAGGGAGCACATAAAAATGTCTGCAAATATGGGCCCTAATGGAGAACCCATAGCCATACCATCGATTTGAGTGTAACAATTTCATTATTAAAAATGAAGGCAGTGTCCTGCACTGCCAGTTGCAATAGTTTCTTAAAATCAGATTTATTAAAAATTATAAAAAGGGAGTAGTTTCAGAAAAAGAGTTTATTAATAATAATTTCAATAGTCTCATTCACAGGTACATTGGTAAACAGAGACTCAACGTCATAACTGACCATAAAGAGGTTTGAGTCCTGGCTAAGTATGGCTTCTTTGAAGTTGAAGGAATTTTTGATGTTCTATTCATTTTCTGTCAATGGGGAAAGCAAGGAAACAAGGAACTTAGCTAACCTGTAATTCGGGGTATCATATGACGCTAGTATAGGTCTGATGGGAAGGCCTTCTTTGTGCGTTTTAGGAAGTCCTTACATAATGCCATAGGTAGAACCGGTACTATAGAGAGAATGGTACTTTTCTTCAGATATAGTATTTTTATCTTTAAGACACTTTAAAAATCTATTGATCCGATCTTCAATTCTAAAAATGGTTGCAAAATCTTACTTACCTAGGAGTTGAATTTCGTGATGTCTTTACAGCTTGAAAATGAAACCTTTGTGTTTTGAAACGTTGTAATAAATGTATTTTAAGGACCACCTGAGATGTACTTCCTCCTATAAGTTCTATATATATATATATATATATATATATATATATATATATATATATATATATATATATATATATATATGTAACAATGTAAATAATATATCATCGTTTAGTTATTAGTTACAACTGAAAAATAAGATGGAAAGTGAACGTCCACTGCAGAGGCTTATTGTTATCGGTCTGTAAATGCGACCAGAAAAACCTGTAGCCAGAATCTAACCAACGTCTTAATATAGAGACTTTGATTACAAATGGTAACGGAAGTCACATTGTTGTCAGCACAGAACAAAGATTTCTTGTGTTGCATTTGCCACAGTCATTCCGCTCGTGTTTATCGAGTTACACACGAATTTCAATGGTCTAGTGTGGGTTAACTATTAAAGTAAGCAGTTTTAAGCAATTTTTGAGGCGGTACCAGGATAACACGGGTATTTACTTATCACGGAGGGTTCTGGGGCCTATCCCCCGCGATTATTTGAAATTCAGCTTGATATCTAATATGGGAAAAGTGGTAATTTCTCTCCGTAAAAAGTTATCGCATCATATTCCGAAAGAAAGAATATCCTTTAAGAATTGCATCGACAAGTAAAAGATGCCCGGACAACCAAACGGCAGGTATTTCTATTGTTTTGTCCATCTTTTTAGAACAATTCGAAATAAGTCAAAATTGGTTTATTTATTGAAGTCCTTGCTTAACAATTCTCTCCAAGTATCGTTTCAAAGTCCTAGCATAGAAAGACGTAACTTATATCCTTTTCTGTCGTCCATTTGTCGACAAGGATAACCATGGCGGAAAAAAGTCATATTTTACTAAGCGTATTTTCAAAGCTACCGGTTAACAATGCTCCTGTGAATATTAAATAAAGCTAAACATGATAAACAAAAGTAATGTATGTTAAATGGATGTGTTACTGAATTCACAGTGATGCTGTAACTTGCTTGCAATTAAGGATATTTGGCGTAGGAGGAGAGGCCTGGAATGTATCGTTCACGTTAACTTGGCCTCTTTTTAACTTTTTCAACTTAAATGAGTGATGCATATATATATCTATATATATATATATATATATATATATATTATATATATATATATATATATAATAACTTGATCACGAAGTATATAAAACGTGATGCTATGTATAAATTAAGGTTTTTTGCCAAGAAGGAAAAAATGAAAAAAGCGAGATAGCCAAGTACTTTCGGTCCTGTTCGAAACAAGTAACTAGGCTATCTCGCTTTTTCATTTTTTCCTTCGTGGCAAAAAACCTTTATATATATATATATATATATATATATATATATATATATTATAATATATAAAATGTGTGTGTTATAGATAATGTATATCAAGGATGGGTGACAGGTAGACAGCCAGTTATCAAGTAAGATAACACTTATTCACCAACGCGTTTCGTAACATCATGTTACATCTTCGGGTTACAAAAGAACAATATAAAAACAAATTAAAGCACAGAAAAAACTACTTAAAACAATAGGTTGGTATATAGGTATAAACATATTAGTTTTATTTAATTATATTTATATATATCCACACATGTATGTAGTATGTATGAACGCCCTTATTAGAGGAGAGGAAAAGGGAATCGTGTCTTGGTCTTTCTTCACCTCAGTTAATCGCCCATCTATGCTACTGACTCTCATTGAAGTACAACCAAGATGGATGGAGTGGAAACGAGGGGAAAGATTGACCCAGTGTCAACACATTTTCAAGACGTAATAATGTCTTGCAGCAGATCTACCTTTGCATGTTTACAAAGCTGCACAGTTATCGTTCATAAGTGAGATTGAGGTTCAAACAATACATGTATTAGTTAAAGAGGCTAATAATGTACTGGACTTGGGAGGAAATTTTTCAATTCAGTAGTGAAGCAGGAAGGAAGGAAGGAAGGCGGCTCTTCATTCATGTGGTCGGGAAAGACACTGACAGAAACAGGATCGGGAACATTGGAGGAGTTTGGTGCTCATTGTGCAGTTGGAGGAAAGGAAAGGGAATGAAAATATTTCTGCAGGAATGAAAAGTTACGCAATTAAAGAGTTTTGACCTTTCCTCGACTGTTCGTGAATAGTAGCTGTCCTCTGGAACTGTTCTGTCATCCTGCCGTAATCATCCTTCCCCCAATACTAAGTAAGATGGAATGTCTTGTCAAATAGGACTGCGTCATTCATTTCCTAAATCCTTTCCTTTTACAGTGAATGGTAGATTCTAGGTAATTTTTTATTTCAAACCGATGAATGATTTTTGAAATGTATTTTTGTTTTATTGCGATGTATAGAACGATTATCCAATTAACTGGTCTTAGTCTCGACAACAATGTCTTCAGTTGGAAAGATTAGTCACAAGGAAAAACTCTTAAACAGGATATTATCGTACCTACTGGCTTTTAAGTCATCATCAGCAGTGTATATTTGTGTTTATATGCGTTTATAACGAAGATCATTGTCGTCGAACTGTAGACATTATTATTATTATTATTATTATTATTATTATTATTATTATTATTATTATTATTATTCAGATATGAAGCCTGTTGATATGCAGCAAGCAGGGGCCATTGACTTGAAATTCAAGCTACCGAAGAATCTGGTGTTCATTAGGAAGTGAGAGGAGGCAAAGGGAAATGCAGAAAGAAGGAATATATTTCATCTGTCTTCGTAATTTCTTTGTAGTTATAATAATCTGGATTATGCAAAGTATAAAAACAATAAATAAGTCCGTGACAGTGATCTAATCTGCTTCTGATATTCTCGATGTTGGAGTAATACCATAATTAAAAAGCCATAACTGGGCATAACCTTGGGACTCTGATTTATCAGGCACCACTTGTAAAAGCTTATATTTCAAACTTTCAGACAGAAAAATTAACTTCCTGAAATAAAAAAGATTACCGATAAGTACATATCAACTATTGCTTGGCATTTTAAATGCCACAGAATAGAAAAATATACTGATTCTGGGCTTTTATTATTGCTATTATTTTATGATTTCGTTCCTCGTGTGAACCAGAATCACATAAGATTAACTCTATTTAATAAATTAATTTCACTATGAACGTGGAATCGGTTATGAATTGATGTATGTATGTTTTAGGTATCAACACACACAAGTACTTGTTGTTACCATCATCATAATGATAACAACAAGCGCTTAAGTGTGTTGATACCCAAAGTATAGGTACTTGAAGTAAGTATTTGAAATAAGTAGTTAAACGCAAATGATTTTGTTTCTAACATTCGAGAAACTACTTGGATCAAAATCCTTTAATCTCACAGCAATTTTAATCTTCGAGAGTTGTTTAATACCGATGACAGGATATGGCCGGAAGTAACTTATTTTATTAGTGGTAATAATCAGTGATTGATCTTCTTCCATTCATATTCCTTTCTTTCTTACGTTCCACCCTCTCTTAAACCTGATTCAAAGTGCGTAACTTCTTTCAAACCCATTTTACTGTCAATTATAGTTTCAGCGCTAAATGACCTACCTCATAGGTCCCAGCGCTTGGCCTCTGGCTCAAATTCTGTATTCTATTCTTCTTCTGTAATAATAACAAAAGAAAAAGGCAACACCCTTAGTAGGTGCCTGAAAATAAGGTTCGACTGACCCCCAAAATTGCTGCAAAATAAGCTCAACATTGAAATTCGTGTGTAACTCGATAAACACGAGCGGAATGTCTGTGGCAAATGCAACACAAGAAATCTTTGTTCTGTGCTGACAACAATGGGACTTCCGTTACATTTGTAATCAAAGTCTCTATATTAAGACATTGGTTAGATTCTGGCTAAAGGTTTTCTGGTCGCATTTACAGACCGATAACAGTAAGCCTCTGCAATGGACGTTCACTTTCCATCTTATTTTTCAGTTGTAACTAATAACTAAGCGATGATATATTATTTACATTGTTACATATAATTGTATTTATACCAATTTTATATATGATTATATATAAATATACACACAAGTATATATAATATATTATATATATATATATATATAGTATATTATATAATATATATACATTTTATATATGTTATATATAGATATATATATATATATATAACATAGATATATATATATATATTATATATATATAATAGTATATTATATTCTATTATATATATATTATATATATCTATATATATTTATTTATCTCGTTAATATGAAAATCTCTAAATTTGCTGAGGACACAAAGTTTATTTCTTCGCCTCGAAAATAACTAAGAGTTGTGATTTCTCTAGTACCTTCGTTAAGGCGTTCCCTTGGGCGACAACACGTCAAGACCTGGTTTATATCACTACAATAAACCTTGTTAGATAATCATAACTTTCCTTAATCAGATTCTCTCCTTGCAAAGGGGGAAAAAGTCCCCGTCCTCATTTCCATTTTCAGAGAATTACGTTAAAAGAAGACACAGAAAACGCTAAGAAAGAGAACAGAAGGGAACACCCGTAGAAAAATAAACTTCAAAGAACCTTCGGTGCCATTTCGTGAAAAGAATTTCTGAAATATCATGAGATGATATGAAAGGGAGCCGAGGAAAACAAAAGGTAAATTATTTTCCTTTGTTACAGAGGGTCGCGGATGTCTCCCACCTCATTTATCCGTTGTTCTCCCTGAGGGTTATTGATTTTATAGATTCTTTATTCCATAAATAACGAAGAGGAGCAAATTCCTGAGAAATCTGAGGAATTTGGCTGCCTCTGGATGTTCCAGAACAAGCTGCTGTGTCACATTACATCAGGATAAGAAATTTTGTTGCTTAATCTTTTGTTCTGGAAAATCAGGGCAAAGGAAATTATTTTTTTCTGCGTGGTATTCATGTTTAATCTGTTTAAACGAAGAAATATCCATACACACGCACACATACACACACGCATACGGAAGCGGTGCAAAGGAGTGACATAACAAACCTCGGATATAAAGTTCAAAGGAGTGACCACCATCAAACTAATATTTAAAACAAGTTAACAATTCAATGGTTCTAATGTTTAAAAATAAAATCTTCATCGTTATGTCACTCCTATAACATATGACAACTTTTTTACGGCATTTATGTCACTCCTATGAAATGTCACTCCTTCCATACACACACACACATTCGGCTTAAAACTTATTCAGTGCATTCAGTGGACGTTTTAGAAAGAGGAAAGCTCTTTTACAAACACGTTTCGTAATATACGTAAGCATTTTAAAGGATATATATAAATATATATATATATATATATATATATATATACTATATATATATATATAATATGTATATATATATATATACATATATGTATGCATGCATGAGTATGTGTGTGTGTGTAAAAACTTTCCGGCGAATGTTCGGGGGCGTCTGATACTGATTTGTTATTAATTTTGGGAAACTCCCGGTATTAGAAAGTCAAAAGGTGAATCTCAGTTGGTGTCTTCGGCCTTAAAGGCTGATGACAGATTCAGTGGTGAATATTTTAATAGAAAACATACCTCGTTCATTTAAGGTCAAGACTATAACTGACTCTTGTGTCAAGAAGACGATTTTTCAAACATTTTCTTTCTTTCCACTAATTAGAGATCTTTTAATGAAGAATGTGCTCTCTTGCAAAATATTCACACTGGGATGCTAAGCGAATTTTTGTTTGGAGCAATACAAAGTTTTCTAGTCGGTTCTTTGTTCAAAAGGGTCCTGAAGGGAGCTAACCTTGGCAAGGAAAATAAGAAGCGTCTTGATATCTGTGGACTCGTACAAATATACTTGTCCTTGCAAGGCCAACTAACGCAAAAAAGAAAAAGTACGTGAAACCTAATGAAAATAACTGACGCGGGCCACATATATTTCTGATGCTGCATCCTTCCAGTCATCTGGTAGTATTCTTATGCTTCATACGTGGCTTTCTATTTTACTAAGTTACAATTTTTGTAATAGCTGTCAATAAATATAATCTGTAATAAAGATTTTACTTACACTATAGCCTAGTGATTGCAAGACGTTCCTCAGCTAGTATATTTTTTCTTATTTTCATCCATTCTTAACTCAGAAAATAATCTAAAGCGTTCTTTCTGAGTCTAAAATGATTTCACAATGACTGGCAAAGCTAGCGGAATTTGCTGTTGTGAGGTCGCAGTAAGACAGAACTGAGTACTACTGATGTATTATTGTTGTTTTAGATTTAGCTGGCCTTATGCCACCACAGGCCCTTGCTCCTAGAGCAGCGAATAAAACTGATTTACTACCTGGGCCAGAGTTATACATAGCTGTGTGCAGAAGGAAACGGAGTGGCCCGGACGTGTCCCAAGTGCTCTTCCAGAGACCTTGAGAATATCAGGATATCGTCCACGTAGCATAAGTTGAAAGGTACCTCCCCCCAGGATGCTGTCCACCAGGCGTTGGAATGTGGTCCCAGTGTTCCTGAGGCCAAAGGTGGACTTCTAGGATACTGGACTTGAGAAATAAAAAGAATAAAAAGGGAAGTAGGAATGATGCGAGATTCGTAAAAAGAACCTGAAGGTTCACGTAACGGAAGATGATAGACTGTGTATCTCGTCATTCATGCGGGCTGGGAAGACACTGACAGAAATAGGATCGGAAACTTTGGAGGAATCTGGTGTCCATGATGCAGCTGGAAAGGAAGGGAAATAAAAATCCTACGACTGGAAACAGAAGTTACGCAATTAAAGAGTTTTGGCCTTAATTAACTCGACGGTTTATAAATAGTAGCTGTCCTCTCAGACTGTTCGAGGATTCTGCCGTAATCATCCTTCCCCCAAATAATTTTCAGGATGGAATGTCTTGTCAGATATGTCACGGGAGGATTTTCCCCTCACCATGACATTAAGATACGGAGAATAATAATACTAGGTACTACTATTATACATGTGTACTGTTGTCAGTCTTCTTGCCTGGAGACAAATTTATTTAATTTTATAGATGTTTGTACCCATAAATAACTGTCTCACTCTCTCTCTCCAAAAACAGACTTATCATTCACAGCTAGAAATTCTTTAGAGTAAAAGAGTAGATCAGAAAAAAGCAAAAGTGGTGGGACGCTCTAAGAGTTTATTTCTATGATCCGCGTAGGAGGCAAAGCATTACATAAAGGGGGAATAAAAGTCCCGTTCACACAGTCTAACAAAAGCACGGTTTTGTATCACTTTCCTGGAAATAAAAAAATTATATCCTTGTACATTTATATTTAAAAATCCCAATTACGAATGGAGTCTCTTTCACTGAGGAATAAAAAGGATGGCGTTTATTCCAGTCTCCCTGAAGGAGAGATGGAGAGGTTTCTAACCCCAGTCGGATTTATTCCAATACGTAAGCATAAAAAAGTTCGTATTGGATTATAAATTTCAGAGGAATTGAAGATTCTTGCATTGGTAAATCTTCATTTATGTAGATACACAC
>NC_087202.1:126174724-126178277 GCF_015104395.2 Macrobrachium nipponense
TTCGTTACTGTACGCTGTATGGAAAACTCAATTGCGCTGAAGGAAATTTTGCTCATTTTTTTTCCTTGTTTTTACTTAATAATTCCATGTAATAATGGTAACTCATAGCATAGGATCAGCGGATGAGAGTTGCCATACGTTTAGATATCACTAAACATTAATCACAATTTTGACGTCAGCGCGAGGTTTCTGTTTCCTTACAGTAGCAGTTAAGATTTAGACCATCGACGGATTGTCTTTCGTTGACAATTTTTCCTAAGTTGTATTTTAACAGAGATCTTCCAAATTCACAATTGCACCACTATGCAGTAAGTGAGCCTCGCTATCGAACGTCTTCGGTTCCCGAGGTTCTTGATTCCTGACACCGTTGGACTGTGGAACGTCCTCCCTTGAGGATGTCGTGCGATTGGAAAAGTCAGGAGTTCAAGCGAAAATGCAACGCATTACTAGTCTATAAAAATGTTCCTTGCATTATAATAATTTACTTACGTTTTATTATTTTATTTATTTATTTATTCATTTGTTATTTTGTTAAATAATTTATTTTCTCTTTCTGTATTTTCTTCTGTTACTTCTTTTGAATGAACACCAAATACTTTGGAAGTCTGAATTTCAAGTTAGTGGCCTTAAGGGCATGTTCCATATGAGGAGGGTTCATCTTCTGAATAATAATAATGTACGTACAGTGAAATATTCTTGTTCATTAATATTTCTAAGGAGTGGGTGGTTATAGATACCATAAGGTTCGCTTTCAGTGATATTGATGGGGTCTTTTCTTTTCAGAAACAATTAATAATTTGCTTTTTACCTCCATATTTCTGTTTCAGCTCCAAGATTCCCTTTTCTGGTTTTCTTCTTCCCTACCCAACTCGGATTCTATTTCATTCACCGTTGTGTTCGAATTTATATATCATAAATGAATTTCCACTCCAGCTTTATTCACCCTCATACAAGAGCGAAGACTAATGCCACCTCTGAATTTCTCCCAAATCAAACAAGTTACGCTTTTCACCTCCAAAAAAGTCATTTGCAACTAACGGCATCAACGCTGCCACTGTGATGCAGGTGACTACCTCTCCTGTTTTGATATCTTTCTCAAGGAACATTGTACCTCGTATAGTTAGTGAACAGAAATATAGCTAGGGAAGCCGTATGTTGGTGTGAGCCTCTTTTCGGTGATGATCAATATTCCTGTCTTATTATCACTGTCTTTTTGCAGCAAGGCACCTTGCTTGCGGGTCTAAGGGTGACATTCAACAGATTTTTTAATATGTGTTTATGGCAAAGTTTAGAAAGGCCAGGTTTTCATTCCTTTTTTTTCAACATCCGTAAGGGAAAGTGCCGTCAGTGCAACGCACGTGGTACACTGTTGACATGACTCGTTGTTTCCTGCAGCATCCCTTTGGCTCATATGTGCAACCCCTTTCATTCCTTTTACTGTACTTTCGTTCATATTCTCTTTCTTCCACCTTGCTATCCACCCTCTCCTGACCATTGTTTCCTAGTGCAACTGCGACGTTTTTCTGCCTTGTTTAGCACTTTCAGCCTTTTTATTGCCAATTTCCGTTTCAGTGCTGAATGACCTCATAGGTCCCAGCGTTAGGCATTTGGCATAAATTCTGTATTTCATCTATTCCATTCCATTACTTTTTTCGCCAATAATCACTTTAAGTCGTCATTTCTGTCTGTTCGAAGAAGTGTCCGCTATTCAGGTCCAAAATATACACAATATTATATTCTTCTTGCCTGGTTTTTCTCTTTAATGTATATTGCAGCGGCAACTTTTGCTAGGCGTTTTACAAGAACATCTTATCCCCCCAAGGAATCGACCGAAGGATGGATAAAACCCCCCGCCCTCTGTCTGTACCCCCCATATGACCAGCAAAGGAGGGAGACGCTTCCTCCCGCTGAGACACCTCAGAGACTGACGCACATCTAGCTAACAACGACCCCCCCCCCCCCCACCCCCCCCCCCCCCCCCCCCCCCCCCCCTCAACCTCGTTCCCCGGCGTAGTGCAACAGATAAGAAAGAGTGACCAGTCACCTGTACGAAGCTTCCCACATTTCTTCAGTAGATCATATTTCTCTCCACTGATTTTAAAGGCAGAAAAGGCGATCTTTTACTGGAATATCTGAAAGGAACCCAAAGAAGCATCATTGAATAGGATGAAACTGATTATTTCTCCATAGTGCCTTCAGTACACCTCATGCCGTGCACTGTAGGCATTACTTAAAAGTCTTTGCAGCGTCCCTTAGGTCCTTAGCTGCAACCCCTTTCATTCCATTTTACTGTATCTCCATTTCATATTATGTGTCTTCTGTCTTGCATTTCCACCCTGTTACAATTTTCAGCCTTTTTATTGTCATTTTCATAGGTGCCAGCACGAGGCTTTTGGCCAAGTTTCTATATTCTGTCTATCTTCTGTCTAGATATGAAAGACTCGAAGAAGATCGTTCGCTGTCTAGACTACAGGAAGGAAACCCTGGAAGGTGGGATGGAGGACGATGATGAAAATGCCGGTAGATCTAAGCCCGTACACCGCGGCGAACAAGACTGCGGCAGTTGACGCTTTTCTATAGAATTTTACCTCCTGAACAAGAATTTAAAGTAATATTTTTTCGGCCGGCTGTAATTAACCTGTAATTTACCTTTGAACTCTATCCTACATTAAGGGGGACAGATCGGATTGCGGGGTTTTGAGTGGGGTAAAACACTTGGGAGAATTATGCCTTAAACTCTATCCTACGGTAAGGTGGGGCTGATGGGAAAGTGGGGTTATGGGTGGGGTAAAACACTTGGGGGAAGGTTTTGCCGTGTTATTGTGGTATTTCCTCTTATTCATGACATTTGAAACACGAAATACAAGCTGAAATAAAGCGATAAACAAACCGATAATGGAGCCGTTACATAGCCAAAATCCACCTATTACTACTGCTATTACAACGCCGAATCCTACTGCGCATGCGACTTTTATAGGAGAGCTTTTGTTTCAGACACTGACTCCTTAGTCCTTACCTATGTTACACTTCTAAGCTTGCCTTCCTTTAAGGGGGTTTACGGTCAGGTAGCACGTTCTACTAGGTAAGGTTAGTATCATACGTAATTCTAAGCCCGCATTCCGCGGTAAAGTAGACTATGGCAGTTGACGTTTTCCTATGTTATTTTACTTACTGAACAAGAATTTAAAGCAATATTTATTCGGCCGACTGTAATTAGAGCGTTATTTACCTTTGAAGACTACATGATGGTACAAGGGGTGCAAGTACCAACGCAAAGAGTTCAAAGGTAGATTACAGATTAGATACAGTCGACCGGCAAAATGTTACCTTAAACTCTTGTAAAGTAAGTAAAATAACATAGGAAAACGTCAACTGCCATAGTCTACTTCGACTGAACATTCTTCGAAGTTTTATTCGGATGGGGGCCAAGAAACGTAAAAAAAAACCAAAACCGTCCATATTTGAATTCAGGTAAGGGGTGTGGGATATGTAACTAGCAGGGTTTGTAACATATAGGTTATGATACGGTAATTCTAAGCCCGCATTCTGCTTG
>NC_087202.1:126178777-126222329 GCF_015104395.2 Macrobrachium nipponense
CAAGCAGAATGCGGGCTTAGAATTACCGTATCATAACCTATATGTTACAAACCCTGCTAGTTACATATCCCACACCCTTTACCTGAATTCAAATATGGCGGTTTGTTTACGTTTCTTGGCCCCAATCCAAAACTTCGAAGAATGTTCAGTCGAAGTAGACTATGGCAGTTGACGTTTTCCATATTTATTTTACTTACTTTACAAGAGTTTAAGGTAACATTTTGCCGGTCGACTGTATCTAATCTGTAATTTACCCTTTGAACTCTTTGCGTCGGTACTTGCACCCCTTGTACCGTCATGTAGTCTTCAAAGGTAAATAACGGTCTAATTACAGGCGGCCGAATAAATATTACTTTAAATTCTTGTTCAGTAAGTAAAATAACATAGGAAAACGTCAACTGCCATAGTCTACTTTACCGCGGAATGCGGGCTTAGAATTACGTATGATACTAACCTTACCTAGTAGAACGTGCTACCTGACCGTAAACCCCCTTAAAGGAAGGCAAGCTTAGAAGTGTAACATAGGTAAGGACTAAGGAGTCAGTGTCTGAAACAAAAGCTCTCCTATAAAAGTCGCATGCGCAGTAGGATTCGGCGTTGTAATAGCAGTAGTAATAGGTGGATTTTGGCTATGTAACGGCTCCATTATCGGTTTGTTTATCGCTTTATTTCAGCTTGTATTTCGTGTTTCAAATGTCATGAATAAGAGGAAATACCACAATAACACGGCAAAACCTTCCCCCAAGTGTTTTACCCCACCCACCCCATAAACACTTTCCTTACCGTAGGATAGAGTTTAAGGCATAATTCTCCCAAGTGTTTTACCCCACTCAAAACCCCGCATTCCGATCTGTCCCCCTTAATGTAGGATAGAGTTCAAAGGTAAATTACAGGTTAATTACAGCCGGCCTGAAAAAATATTACTTTAAATTCTTGTTCAGGAGGTAAAATTCTATAGAAAAGCGTCAACTGCCGCAGTCTTGTTCGCCGCGGTGTACGGGCTTAGATCTACCGGCATTTTCATCATCGTCCTCCATCCCACCTTCCAGGGTTTCCTTCCTGTAGTCTAGACAGCGAACGATCTTCTTCGAGTCTTTCATATCTAGACAGAAGATAGACAGAATATAGAAACTTGGCCAAAAGCCTCGTGCTGGCACCTATGAAAATGACAATAAAAAGGCTGAAAATTGTAACAGGGTGGAAATGCAAGACAGAAGACACATAATATGAATGGAGATACAGTAAAATGGAATGAAAGGGGTTGCCGCTAAGGACCTAAGGGACGCTGCAAAGACTTTTAAGTAATGCCTACAGTGCACGGCATGAGGTGTACTGAAGGCACTATGGAGAAATAATCAGTTTCATCCTATTCAATGATGCTTCTTTGGATTCCTTTTCAGATATTCTAGTAAAAGATCGCCTTTTCTGCCTTTAAAATCAGTGGAGGAGAGAAATATGATGTACTGAAGGAATATGGGAAGCTTCGTACAGGTGACTGGTCGCTCTTCCTTATCTGTTGCACTTCGCCAGGGAACGAGGTTGAGGTGGGGGGGGGGGGGGGGGGGGGGGGGGGTTGGGGGGGGGGGGGGGGGGGGCGTTGTTAGCTAGATGTGCGTCAGTCTCTGAGGTGTCTCAGCGGGAGGAAGCGTCTCTCCTTTGCTGGTCGATTCCTTGGGGGATAAGATGTTCTTGTAAAACGTCAAATAAAAGTCGCCGCTGCAATATACATTAAAGAGAAAAACCAGGCAAGAAGAATATAATATTGTGTATATTTTGGACCTCAATAGCGGACACTTCTTCAAACAGACAGATATGACGACTTAAAGTGATTATTGGCGAAAAAATGTAATGGAATGGAATAGATGAAATACAGAATTTATGCCAAATGCCTAACGCTGGGACCTATGAGGTCATTCAGCACTGAAACGGAAGTTGGCAATAAAAAGGCTGAAAGGTGCAACAGGAGAAAAACGTCGCAGTTGCACTAGGAAACAATGGTCAGGAGAGGGTGGATAGCAAGGTGGAAGAAAGAGAATATGAACGAAAGTACAGTAAAAGGAATGAAAGGGGTTGCACATATGAGCCAAAGGGATGCTGCAGGAAACAACGAGTCATGTCAACAGTGTACCACGTGCGTTGCACTGACAGCACTACCCTTTACGGATGTGAAAAAAAAGGAATGAAAACTTCGCTTTCTAAACTTTGCCATAAAACCACAATATTAAAATCTGTTGAATGTCACCCTTAGACCCGCAAGCAAGGTGCCTTGCTGCAAAAAGACAGTGATAATAAGACAGGAATATTGATCATCACCGAAAAGAGGCTCACACCAACATACGGCTTCTCTCCCAAAACACCAACGCCAGACCCTCGAAGGAGTTCGCTCGCTATATTTTCTGTTCACTAACTATACGAGGTACAATGTTCCTTCGAGAAAGATATCCAAACAGGAGAGGTAGTTCACCTACATCACAGTGGCAGCGTTGATGCCGTTAGTTGCAAATTACTTTTTTGGAAGTGAGAAGCCGAACTTGTTTGGTTTGGGAGATTTTCCGAGGGTGAATAAAGCTGGAGTGGAAATTCATTTATGATATATAAATTCGAACACAACGGTGAATGAAATAGAATCCGAGTTGGGTAGGGAAGAAGAAAACCAGAAAAGGGAATCTTGGAGCTGAAACAGAAATATGGAGGTAAAAAGCAAATTATTAATTGTTTCTGAAAAGAAAAGACCCCATCAATATCACTGAAAGCGAACCTTATGGTATCTATAACCACCCACTCCTTAGAAATATTAATGAACAAGAATATTTCACTGTACGTACATTATTATTATTCAGAAGATGAACCCTCCTCATATGGAACATGCCCTTAAGGCCACTAACTTGAAATTCAGACTTCCAAAGTATTTGGTGTTCATTCAAAAGAAGTAACAGAAGAAAATACAGAAAGAGAAAATAAATTATTTAAAAAAATAACAAATGAATAAATAAATAAAACTGTAAGTAAATTATTATAATGCAAGGAACATTTTTATAGACTAGTAATGCGTTGCATTTTCGCTTGAACTCCTGACTTTCCAATCGCACGACATCCTCATGGAGGACGTTCCACAGCCCAACGGTGTCAGGAATCAAGAACCTCGGGAACCGAGACGTTCGATAGCGAGGCTCACTTACTGCATAGTGGTGCAATTGTGAATTTGGAAGATCTCTGTTAAAATACAACTTAGGAAAAATTGTCAAACGTAAGACAATCCGTCGATGGTCTAAATCTTAACTGCTACTTTAAGGAAACAGATACCTCGCGCTGACGTCAAAATTGTGATTAATGTTTAGTGATATCTAAACGTATGGCAACATCTCAACCCGCTGATCCTATGCTATGAGTTACCATTATTACATGGAAATATTAAGTAAAAACAAGGAAAAAAATGCGCTAAATTTCCTTCAGCGCAATTGAGTTTTCCATACAGCGTACAGTAACGAAAGAAAATCCCAGCCACGGCCCGTGAAAATTTCAGCAACAGCCCGATGGTGGCCTGTGTTGTTGGTACCTATAACGGAGCCAGAAGCACGATCATGGGAGGATAGAGGGCTGCAATTTGGTATGTTTGATGATTAGAGGGTGGAAAATCAATGTACCAATTTGCCTCGGTCATTTCAAATAGTTTTCTTTTACAGAAAATAAAAAAAAAACCATGACAGCCTTACCTTATTTATTTGGTGCTATGCTATATACCTTCACAGAATAAGAGAATAAGAGAAAACATTTCCGGAAATTCGGGCCCACCGTGCTTATTCAGAAATGGCTATTATGTAGTCGCAATGGGTCAATCTTTCGGAGAACTGTATTGATGGTCAGGTAAAACTTCCCCTACCAGTTGCTTTCAATAATGTCCAGAACAGAAATAAAATCAGTTTCTAGAAACTCTAATGCGTTCATTGGTATCATTTACATTACCGCTTCTTCTCATTCCTCTGTTAAAAATCTCAATTACTCTGTGAAATGACACAAATGGGTATTTGCTCTTTTCCCGAATTTCCAAATATATATATATATATATATATATATATATATATATATATATATATATATATATATATATATATATATATATATATATATATATGTGTGTGTGTGTGTGTGTGTGTGTGTGTGGTCCGATATTGTAACTTAGTTGTCATTAATTTCTAGATTATTTAAGTTTTTAGATTTTTAATGTTAAGTATTGAAGTGTTGTATTCTTTCTTTATTAGCTTTTTGTCTCCTCACCGGTGGTTATCTTGGTGTTTATTATTGGCTAACGACTGTTTTATATTTTCAAGTTGTGTTGGTTACGTGGCTGAGCTCCTTCGTGATCCGAGGGATGGAGGTTTACTCTTGGAGGAGTTGGCCTCAGTGTGTTTCTGAGCCTCCAACCTTGAAGGGCACGACTATTGCTGTTGAAACTATATTGATTCCTCGCCTTATTGCAGAGCTACGTCTTGAAGCTGTATAGCATATTGGATATCCTTTCTCTGCAGCAAGGATATTTTATTCTTCAATTTGTGCACTGCCCTTGGTTCAGTAAAAGCCAAGGGGACCTCTCTGTCCCAAGGTAATAAGAATTATACCTGTATTTATTTAGATCACGGCTTTGATCCTCTGCTGACGTCATTATTGGAGATTGTGAAAGCCTATTCCAACACCATAGTTTGGGATAAATTTTCCCTGCACCTAGATTAAACCTCCAGACGTGGAGTGTGGTTATCTTCTAAGAGGAGACCTATGAAGTTGTTAGGGATATTAGTTTGTATTTGTTAGGGTATTCTTTCTTTTCGCTTGCCCCCTCCTTTCTGGACCCTCTCCCCTTTTAGTATTGTAAGTGTTGATGATCTGTCTGTAATTGTGTAATTGTTTTCTTTTGTAGGAAGTTTAAGAGTGAGTGTTTCTCATTAATTACTGTATTGTTGAGGTTCAGGAGTTATTTCTGCCTGAAACTTTTGTATTAAAATCAAGTATTTTTTTGTGGTATTTTCTTTGGCCCCTTGAATTGACTTTGCACTCTTATTGACGTAGGATACTATTCCACCTTTTGTGGACTTAGGATGGTATTTTTTGGTGAATATTATTTGATAAAAGTTTAGTTATTTTTTTTTTTTGTTTTGGGTGGTGGTCAATCCAGCCATCACAATATATATATGTATGTATATATATATATATATATATATATATATATATATATATATATATATATATATATATATATATGTGTGTGTGTGTGTGTGTGTGTGTGTGTGTGTGTGTATATATATATATATATATATATATATATATATATATATATATATATATATATATATATATATATTAGTGAAAAGGACGCCATTCGAAATCCATGAGAAAATGTTTGGCAGCATCAGATGATATTCCCTTTGATGTTCTGCACACACACAGCCACTGAGATGACAAGATTGGATACGAAAACGAATAGAACGTTTTAAAAATGCAAACATATATAGCTCCGATGACTTTTTCAATTCGAAACACCAATTTTACCTGCTTCTTGCTTTGAATATCTGGCCAATTAAACAAGTATCTGCGTCACTCAAGGGGAATCTATCCACCTTTTGGTTCAAACAATTTTATGCTGCTTTTGGATTTCTTCCCTGTTTCTGAGTTAATAAATGTTTTTTTATTGCGTCAGTTGGCAATCTATTGGAACTTCAAAATTGCTCAATCCTTCTCTCTCTCTCTCTCTCTCTCTCTCTCTCTCTCTCTCTCGTCTCGTCTCTCTCTCTGTCTCTCCTCTCTCCTCTCATCTTTTTGCTGTTTCTGTTTTTATCGTCCTCTAGATACAATTTTCGAAGTAAAAGTACGGTCCGATTTCTTTATGTTATTACTTTTTTCGCTCTCTCTTAGATGTGTGTATGTATATAGTCACAAATGTCACTTTGACGTTTGTATAAATTCTGCCATTTTACTAGAAAATCATATAAATAACTTGAAAGTTAAATTAACCAAAAGAAGTACACGAGTGCCACCTTACTGTGCGGTCAACAACAACCATTCCTGTATATAGTGTTAATTGTAAAAGCTTTTCACCTATTCTCCCACGGCTGAAGGCATATCTAAAGGGCCTCTCAACGAACTACCCCAAACCCCCAAATCCTCATGTTGTTTGAGATTAAGCTGGCCTTATGGCCACAGCACAGGCTCTTGCTTCTAGAGCAGCCCGTAATAAATCCTCAGCAATCCTCGCTAGGAGCAGCTGTGAAAACCGCTTCCTGGACACAGGTCAGCTGAATACTCCAATTAAGTCGCACCCTTTTAGTATCTGACTCTCCCAGTCAATTGCCTCCGCCACTGTTGCCTCTCTGCTTCCCCTCTCTGCTCGAAAATACAGCTTTGTTCCTATTGATGTGAAGCCGAGAGATTGGCGCCTATACAAGAGATAGTGGTATTAGCCAAACTCCCATCTGGGAATATCCATTGCCCCAGTGCTCTTATAAGAAGAGGCGGCACTGCTTCCCTAAAAGGGACTTCCAGTGCTAAACTCACGTGTATCAGATTGCTGCTCCTAAGAGACTGTACCATGGCTCTCTATACTTTTAAAGGTCAGGCAACACCAACCATCCAAACACAAACCTCTCGCCGATGGGACTTAGGTTCTGTTGAGGAACACTGCCCTCACTGACCTCTCGTGTGAAATCGCCCAGGCTCTGCCCCAGCTAATGTCCCATGTCCATGGACACAAGGTAACGCACTAAAATGTGGAATGTTTACATCAGAATCGAGCTAGACCTCATGCCATCAAAACAAAAAAAAAAAGAAAAAAAAAGTGTAACTCACCAACTATTGAAAAACTACTGAAAAAATCAAATACGAACAAGATAATGTGGAAGTGATTCTAGCAACAGTTGTCTGGGACAGAATATTGCAAGAATTAATAAAACAAAAAAGAGGCTAGAATAGATGAAAGAATGATAAAAGTTCATGCGACTTACAATAAAGTACAGGTTTTTAGCTTATTAAGGGCGTAAGCGCATAATGTGTTATTCAATAAACAGACTTTATTTTGTGTTTTATGACAGAAGTACTATTTTCTTCCTTGCAATTTTGAATCGGGTGCTTTTTGTATTTTATCTTTGTAATTGTGAATGATGAACTAACATTTTTTTGGGCAAATATATAATTCTCACCGTGTTTTAACTCGTTTCCATATGACCTCCTTTTACTTTTTTGTATTCAGTCTTGTTATTTTTGTCTAATAGGCATTTTTGTCCAATAGGCATTTTTTCCGTGGGCATGGTTGACTTGAGCATTCTGTCTGTTCAAGTACGATGTATGTATGTATGTATGTATGTATATATATATATATATATATATATATATATATATATATATATATATATATATGTGTGTGTGTGTGTGTGTTTGTGTGTATCTACATAAATGAAGATTTATCAATGCAAGAACCTTCAATTCCTCTGAAATTTATAATCCAATACGAACGTTTTTATGCTTACGTATTGGAATAAATCCGACTGGGGTTAGAAACCTCTCCATCTCTCCTTCAGGGAGACTGGAATAAACGCCATCCTTTTTATTCCTCAGTGAAAGAGGACTCCATTCGTAATTGGGATTTTTTAAATATAAATGTACAAGGATATAATTTCTTTATTTCCAGGAAAGTGATACAAAACCGTACTTTTGATAGACTGTGTGAACGGGGCTTTTATTCCCCCTTTATGTAATGCTTTGCCTCCTACGCGGATCATAGAAATAAACTCTTAGAGCGTCCCACCACTTTTTCTTTTTTCTGATCTACTCTTTTACTCTAAAGAATTTCTAGCTGTGAATGATAAGTCTGTTTTTTGAAGAGAGAGAGAGAGAGAGAGCGTACAGTTATTTATGGGTACAAACATCTATAAAAATAAATAAATTTGTCTCCAGGCAAGAAGACTGACAGCAGTGCATATGTATAATAGTAGTACTTAGTATTATTATTCTCCGTATCTTAATGTCATGGTGAGGGGAAAATCCCCCCGTGACATATCTGACAAGACATTCCATCCTGAAAATTATTGGGGGGAAGGATGATTCCTCGAACAGTCTGAGAGGAAAGCTACTATTTATAAACAGTTGAAGGATTTTTATTTCCCTTCCTTTCCAGCTGCATCATGGACACCAGATTCCTCCAAAGTTTCCGATCCTATTTCTGTCAGTGTCTTCCCAGCCCGCATGAATGACGAGATACACAGTCTATCATCTTTTGTTACGTGAACCTTCAGGTTCTTTTACGAATCTCGCATCATTCCTACTTCCCTTTTTATTCTTTTTATTTCTCAAGTCCAGTACCCTAGAAGTCCACCTTTGGCCTCAGGAACGCTGCGACCACATTCCAACGCCTGGTGGACAGCATCCTGGGGGAGGTACCGTTCAAACTTATGCTACGTGGACGATATCCTGATATTCTCAAGGTCTCTGGAAGAGCACTTAGGACACGTCCTGGGCCATGCTGGAACATCTCTAGGAGAAGGGGTTTGATAGTCAGATTCGACAAGTGTTCCTTTGGTGTAGAGAATGTGGACTTCCTGGAACATGAAGTCTCAACGACAGGCGTCTGGCCCATGGCCTCCAGGGTAGAGGCGGTAAATAACTTCCCTACACTGAAGACGATCAAATCCCTGCAGGAGTTCCTCGGCATGGTCAACTACTACTGATGATGTGTACTGGACATCGTCTGTATCATGTATCCCCTGACCAAGGTGCTGAAGGAGAAACCAAAGACGCTGACGTGGGAAACCCTGCAGCAGAGGGCACTCGAGCAGACGAAAGCAGCCCTCGCCAGAGCCACCACCCTAGCCTACCAGGACCCCACCTCCCATCTGAGTCTTACCACTGATGCCAGCAACGTCACCTGTGGAGCTGTATTGGAGCAGAAGTGGATGGGTCCCCTTGCCCGCTTGCTTTTTTCAGCCACAAGTTGAAGCCACCTGAGACCCGCTACAGTTCATTTGAAAGGAAACTGCTGACAATCTACCAGGCCGTGCAATACTTCAAATACCTCCTAGACGGCAGGCACTTCATGATCCTGATGGACCACTAGGCTTTGGTACATGCTTTCAAAAAGGCGGGAGATGCGTGGTCAGCAAGACAGCAGTGGCACTTGGCTGCTTCATCCAAATTCGGGTGCACCATTAGCTATGTCCCTGGAAGAAAAACCTGGTAGCCAACGCCTTGTCAAGGATTTCTGTGACACCAGCACAGGCAGTCCCCATCCCCAGATACCCGCACCACGAAGGAAGCAGGTATTCAACATCATCTACGGCCTCTCCCATCCACTGGGACGTACAACAATGTGCCTGATGACCGAGAAGTTCGTAGCATGGGATAAAATATGGACATGCAGAGATGGCAAATAACTGCGTACCATGCCAAACAAGCAAGATCACACAGAATCAGGCACCGGAGACTTCCCTCAACCATGAAGACAGTTCAGGCACATTCACGTGGACGTTGTAG
Organism: Macrobrachium nipponense; assembly: GCF_015104395.2. NCBI lineage: Eukaryota > Metazoa > Arthropoda > Malacostraca > Decapoda > Palaemonidae > Macrobrachium > Macrobrachium nipponense. The sequence continues at coordinate 126,188,288 of NC_087202.1, forward strand.
GGCCTCTACCACAATGGGGGCGCCAGATACCTCCTAACATTCATAGACCGATCTACAAGATGGCCGTAAGAAAACCTCAATGGCAGAAGCATCGACAAGCACCTGCACAGAAGACCCTACTATCAAGTTGGATAAACCATTTCGGTGTGCCAGACAACAACTACGGATAGGGGCTCGGCATTCCTGTCAGAACTCTGGGTCTCCCTGGCATGCCTGATGGGGACAACACTCCACAGCTCGACGGCATACAGCTCCATGGCTAATGGAATGATGGAAAGAGTGCACCTTTCATTGAAAGTGGCACTGATGGCATGGTGTAACGACAAAACTAAAAGGCGCAGCTGCTCTGGGTCTTGCTAAAACTTTGAACAGCACCAAAAGCAAATGGTGAAGAATCTACTGCAGAAAAAGTCTATAGAGAAGCACTGGCAGTACTGGGCGAGTTCTTCCCCATGGAACCAGACGGTTGAGATAAGACCCTTAAAACACTAAGGTAAAATAACAAAGGAGTTCACACACTTCCAGAAGACTTTTCATTAACTGCTAAGAAACACAAATTCTTCTTTGCCTGTGTGCGGGTCGCGAGACTAGGGGTCAGGCACTCCGTTTCCGTCCGCACACAGCTATGTATAACTCTGGCCCAGGTAGTAAATCAGTTTATTTGGCTGCTCTAGGAGCAAGGGCCCGTGGTGGCATAAGGCCAGCTAAATCTAAAACAACAATAATACATCAGTAGTACTCAGTTCTGTCTTACTGCAACCTCTAACAGCAAGTTCCGCTGGCTTTGCCAGTCATTGCGAAATCATTTTAGACTGAGAAAGAACGCTTTAGATTATTTTCTGAATTAGAATGGATAAAAATGAGAAAAAAAATATACTAGCTGAGGAACGTCTTGCAATCACTAGGCTATAGTGTAAGTAAAATCTTTATTACAGATTATATTTATTGACAGCTATTACAAAAATTGTAACTTAGTAAAATAGAAAGCCACGTATGAAGCATAAGAATACTACCAGATGACTGGAAGGATGCAGCATCAGAAAAATATGTGGCCCGCGTCAGTTATTTTCGTTAGGTTTCACGTACTTTTTTTTTGCGTTAGTTGGCCTTGCAAAGGACAAGTATATTTGTACGGAGTGTTGGAGATATCAAGACGCTTCTTATTTTCCTTGCCAAGGTTAGCTCCCTTCAGGACCCTTTTGAACAAAGAACCGACTAGAAAACTTTGTATTGCTCCAAACAAAAACTCGCTTAAAATCCAAGTGTAAATATTTTTCAAGAGATCACATTCTTCATTAAAATATCTCTAATTAGTGGAAAGAAAGAAAATGTTTGAAAAATCGTCTTCTTGACACAAGAGTCAGTTATAGTCTTGGCCTTAAATGAGCGAGGTATGTTTTCTATTAAAATATTCACCACTGAATCTGTCATCAGCCTTTAAGGCCGAAGACACCAACTGAGATTCACTTTTTTGACTTTCTAATGCCGGAGTTTCCCAAAATTAATAACAAATCAGTATCAGACGCCCCCGAACATTCGCCGGAAAGTTTTTACACGCACACACATACTCATGCATACATACATATATGTATATATATAATATATATATATATATATTAATATATATATATATATATTTATATATATCCTTTAAAATGCTTACTTATATTACGAAACGTGTTTGTAAAATAGCTTCCTCTTTCTAAAACGTCCACTGAATGCACTGAATAAGTTTTTAAGCCGAATGTGTGTGTGTGTGTATGGAAGGAGTGACATTTCATAGGAGTGACATAAATGCCGTAAAAAAAGTTGTCATATGTTATAGGAGTGACATAACGATGAAGATTTTATTTTTAAACATTAGAACCATTGAATTGTTAACTTGTTTTAAATATTAGTTTGATGGTGGTCACTCCTTTGAAATTTATATCCGAGGTTTATGTTATGTCACTCCTTTGCACCGCTTCCGTATGCGTGTGTGTATGTGTGCGTGTGTATGGATATTTCTTCGTTTAAACAGATTAAACATGAATACCACGCAGAAAAAAATAATTTCCTTTGCCCTGATTTTCCAGAACAAAAGATTAAGCAACAAATTTCTTATCCGCTGATGTAATGCGACACAGCAGCTTGTTCTGGAACATCCAGAGGCAGCCAAATTCCTCAAATTTCTCAGGATTTTGCTCCTCTTCGTTATTTATGGAATAAAGAATCTATAAAATCAATACCCCTCGGCGAGAACAACGGATAAATGAGGTGGGAGACATCCGCGACCCTCTGTAATAAAGGAAAATAATTTACCTTTTGTTTTCCTCGGCTCCCTTTCATATCATCTCATGATATTTCAGAAATTCTTTTCACGAAATGGCACCGAAGGTTCTTTGAAGTTTATTTTTCTACGGCTGTTCCCTTCTGTTCTCTTTCTAGCGTTTTCTGTGTCTTCTTTTAACGTAATTCTCTGAAAAATGGAAATGAGGACGGGGACTTTTTCCCCCTTTGCAAGGAGAGAATCTGATTAAGGAAAGTTATGATTATCTAACAAGGTTTATTGTAGTGATATAAACCAGGTCTTGACGTGTTGTCGCCCAAGGGAACGCCTTAACGAAGGTACTAGAGAAATTTCAACTCCTAGTTATTTTCGAGGCGAAGAAATAAACTTTGTGTCCTCAGCAAATTTAGAGATTTTCATATTCACGAGATAAATATATATATATATATATATATATATATATATATATATATATATATATATATATATATATATATATATATATATATATTATATATATATATATATATATATTATATATTATATATAATATATATATATATATTATATATATATACATATATAAATATGTATATACATTATATGTAACAATGTAAATAATATAGCATCGCTTAGTTATTAGTCAAACTGAAAACTAAGATGGAAAGTGAACGTCCATTGCGGAGGCTTACGGTTATCGGTCTGTAAATGTGACCAGAAACCCCTTTAGCCAGAATCTAACCAATGTCTTAATATAGAGACTTTGATTACAAATGTAACGGGAGTCCCATTGTTGTCAGCACAGAACAAAGATTTCTTGTGTTGCATTTGCCACAGTCATTCCGCTCGTGTTTATCGAGTTACACACGAATTTCAATGTTGAGCTTATTTTGCAGCAATTTTTTGGGGGTCAGTCGAACCTTATTTTCAGGCGCCTACATAGGGTGTTGCCTTTTTCTTTGTTATTATTACAGAAGAAGAATAGAATACAGAATTTGAGCCAGAGGCCAAGCGCTGGGACCTATGAGGTAGGTCATTTAGCGCTGAAACTATAATTGACAGTAAAATGGGTTTGAAAGAAGTTACGCACTTTGAATCAGTTTTAAGAGAGGGTGGAACGTAAGAAAGAAAGGAATATGAATGGAAGAAGATCAATCACTGATTATTACCACTAATAAAATAAGTTACTTCCGGCCATACCCTGTCATCGGTATTAACAACTCTCGAAGATTAAAATCGCTGTGAGATTAAAGGATTTTGATCCAAGTAGTTTCTCGAATGTTAGAAACAAAATCATTTGCGTTTAAATACTTATTTCAAATACTTACTTCAAGTACCTATACTTTGGGTATCAACACACTTAAGCGCTTGTTGTTATCATTATGATGATGGTAACAACAAGTACTTGTGTGTGTTGATACCTAAAACATACATACATCAATTCATAACCGATTCCACGTTCATAGTGAAATTAATTTATTAAATAGAGTTAATCTTATGTGATTCTGGTTCACACGAGGAACGAAATCATAAAATAATAGCAATAATAAAAGCCCAGAATCAGTATATTTTTCTATTCTGTGGCATTTAAAATGCCAAGCAATAGTTGATATGTACTTATCGGTAATCTTTTTTATTTCAGGAAGTTAATTTTTCTGTCTGAAAGTTTGAAATATAAGCTTTTACAAGTGGTGCCTGATAAATCAGAGTCCCAGTTATGGCTAATTTTAATTATGGTATTACTCAACATCGAGAATATCAGAAGCAGATTAGATCACTGTCACGGACTTATTTATTGTTTTTATACTTTGCATAATCCAGATTATTATAACTACAAAGAAATTACGAAGACAGATGAAATATATTCCTTCTTTCTGCATTTCCCTTTGCCTCCTCTCACTTCCTAATGAACACCAGATTCTTCGGTAGCTTGAATTTCAAGTCAATGGCCCCTGCTTGCTGCATATCAACAGGCTTCATATCTGAATAATAATAATAATAATAATAATAATAATAATAATAATAATAATAATAATAATAATAATAATAATAATAATGTCTACAGTTCGACGACAACGATCTTCGTTATAAACGCATATAAACACAAATATACACTGCTGATGATGACTTAAAAGCCAGTAGGTACGATAATATCTTTTTTAAGAGTTTTTTCCTTGTGACTAATCTTTCCAACTGAAGACATTGTTGTCGAGACTAAGACCAGTTAATTAATTGGATAATCGTTCTATACATCGCAATAAAACAAAAATACATTTCAAAAATCATTCATCGGTTTGAAATAAAAAATTACCTAGAATCTACCATTCACTGTAAAAGGAAAGGATTTAGGAAATGAATGACGCAGTCCTATTTGACAAGACATTCCATCTTACTTAGTATTGGGGGAAGGATGATTACGGCAGGATGACAGAACAGTTCCAGAGGACAGCTACTATTCACGAACAGTCAAGGAAAGGTCAAAACTCTTTAATTGCGTAACTTTTCATTCCTGCCAAAATATTTTCATTCCCTTTCCTTTCCTCCCAACTGCACAATGAGCACCAAACTCCTCCAAAGTTCCCGATCCTGTTTCTGTCAGGAGCGTTTTTTCCCCGCCACCCGCATGAATTGAAGAACCCGCCTTCCTTTCTACTGCTTCACTATTTGAATTGAAAATTTCCTCCCAAGTCCAGTACATTATTAGCCTCTTTAACTAATACATGTATTGTTTGAACCTCAATCTCACTTATGAACGATAACTGTGCAGCTTTGTAAACATGCAAAGGTACATCTGCTGCAAGACATTATTACGTCTAGAAAATGTGTTGACCTGGGTCAATCTTTCCCCTCGTTTCCACTCCATCCATCTTGGCTGTACTTCAATGAGAGTCAGTAGCATAGATGGGCTATTAACTGTGGTGAAGAAAGACCAAGACACGATTCCCTTTTCCGCTCCTCCAATAGGGGCGCTCATACATACTACATACATGTGTGGATATATATAAATATAATTAAATAAAACTAATATGTTTATACCTATATAACAACCTATTGTTTCAAGTAGTTTTTTCTGTGGTTTAATTTGTTTTTATATTGTTCTTTTGTAACCCGAAGATGTAACATGATGTTACGAAACGCGTTGGTGAATAAGTGTATCTTACTTGATAACTGGCTGTCTACCTGCCACCCATCCTTGATATATATTATCTATAACACACACATTTTATATATATATATATATATATATATATATATATATATATATATATATATATATATATATCAACATATATATATATATATATATACAACATATATAAATATATATATATATATATATATATATATATATATAAATATATATATATATATATATATATATATATATATATATATATATATATATGCATCACTCTTATAAGTTGAAAAAGTTAAAAAGAGGCCAAGTTAACGTGAACGATACATTCCAGGCCTCTCTTCCTACGCCAAATATCCTTAATTGCAAGCAAGTTACAGCATCACTGTGAATTCAGTAACACATCCATTTAACATACATTACTTTTGTTTATCATGTTTAGCTTTATATAATATTCACAGGAGCATTGTTAACCGGTTGCTTTGAAAATACGCTTGATAAAATATGACTTTTTTCCGCTATGGTTATCCTTGTCGACAAATGGACGACAGAAAAGAATATAAGATATGTCTTTCTATGCTAGGACTTTGAAACGATACTTGGAGAGAATTGTTAAGTAAGGACTTCAATAATAAACCAATTTTGACTTATTTCGAATTGTTCTAAAAGACGGACAAAACAATTTTTTACTTGTCGATGCAATTTTTAAAGGATATTTCTTTCTTTCGCAATATTGATGCGATAACTTTTTACGGAGAGAAAATACTACTTTTCTCATAGATATTAAGCTGAACTTCAAATAATCGCGGGGGATAGGGCCCAGAACCTTCCGTGATAAGTAAATACCTGTGTTATCCTGGTACCCGCCTCAAAAATTGCTTAAACTGCTTACTTTAATAGTTAACCCACACTAGACCATTGAAATTCGTGTGTAACTCGATAAGCACGAGCGGAATGGCTGTGGCAAATGCAACACAAGAAATCTTTGTTTTGTGCTGACAACAATGGGACTTCCGTTACCATTTGTAATCAAAGTCTCTATATTAAGACGTTGGTTAGATTCTGGCTAAAGGTTTTTCTGGTCGCATTTACAGACGATAACAGTAAGCCTCTGTAATGGACGTTCACTTTCCATCTTATTTTTCAGTTGTAACTAATAACTAAACGATGATATATTATTTACATTGTTACATATAATGTGTATATATATATATATATATATATATATATATATATATATATATATATATATGTGTGTGTGTGTGTGTGTGTGTGTGTGTGTGTGACTTCACTTAACATTACATAGTACATCACATTGGCATTTTAAACATATTATTAATCATGGCCCCTCTTTTCATCTGACATATATATATATATAATATATATATATATATATATATATATATATATTATATATATATATATATATATTATATATTATTATATATATATATATATATATATATATATATATATATATATATATATATATATATATATATATATATATATATATATATATATAGATATATATATATATATATATATATATATATATATATATATATATATATATTATATATATATAGATATTATATGTCAGATGAAAAGAGGGGCCATGATTAATAATATGTTTAAAATGCCAATGTGATGTACTATGAATGTTAAGTGAAGTCACATATCACTTCTCGCTTGGAGACAGGCAGAGCTGTAGGGGCAGCTTACATGAGAAAGGAATTTGAATACACAAGCAGTTTAACCGAGAGATCACTCACCCGGTCGAGAGGCATGTACATTCGTTTGTACGGGTGTTACAGGCCTAATAGTCCAAGGCACTTGCGAAAGTTACATTCCTTTAGGTGCACGCTAAGAGGTGTTACACGTCGAGTGTCGGGAGACAAAGCCCCATCATAAAGATGGGTCCTATTCCATGGCTATTAGAGACGGGAATCTCTAACCTGACTAATACGATGTACTTATTGACATTTTGGGTATGGGAGAGAATTCTTAGTCAGGAGGGTAGAATGTTAACTTACTTGTTTTCTTTATGGGCAGTTTTAGGCTTTCTGCCATTATGACTTGTTAATCATTTTGTCCTATTTTATAATCAACTGCTCTGGGTAATAAATAGTATATTTTTGTACTATGAGATCTTAATAGCCTAATGACATGATTGCAGACAGAGGGCACTACTGACTACGGGTAAGAGTTTCCAGTTTGTGCAGTTTAGTGAACAGGGGGGGTAGGAACACACATATATATATATATATATATATATATATATATATATATATATATATATATATATATATATATATATATATGAGTGTGAGTGTGTGTGTGTGTGTGTGTGTGTGTGTGTGTGTGTTTGTTTGTGGTGTGTGTACACATAGAAATAGATGTACATAGATGTATATCATGCATGAAGTTTCTGATTTAATGTTTATTGTATTTAGAAAGTAGCTTGTATCTTAACCTGTTTAAAAAAAGCAGTTTTGTTTGGAAGAAAGGAGCTTTTAGGCCTTTTGATAGAGAGAGAGAGAGCAGACAGACAGACAGACAGACAGACAGAGAGAGAGTAGAGAGAGACCATACTCGACAGGAAATGGGAACGATCCTTATTGCGATCATCTTTGTCTTCAATTTCAAAACCTTGACAGCATTCCTTCCCTCCTTTGTGTGCACAGAGGGTTATAAGAATCGTGGAGGATATATATGATGTTAAATTCTAAAATATCCTGCAATGCATCTTTAATGGCTCAGTTAAGCGAAGTGTAAAAGACGCAATAGCATTGGCCTTCTGTATCTCATTAAGTGTTCGTGTTAAGTATCATCAATCCCGTGAGGTATTTTGTTATAGACGGAGCTCTCATTCCAAGCTCTTGTTAGTTTAGTCCAAATTTAGATTTCATGGATCTGTTTACCTCTTTCAAGTTTCTACGGGATTCCATTCCTTGAGTATGATATCCATATCACTTGCTTTAATTTAGATTGTCATAAAACAGAAATAATAACTTCCCTTATGTAAACGTTACTGTATTTCACGTAATAACCTTCACCTGAAGTTCAGGCTTCTTTCCCATAAGAGTAAAAGAATCAGGACTTTTGGATGCCACATAATTAACTCGTTTATATGGGTACAATTTAAAGAACGCGGCGAACACGACTTCAATAACAACATAAACAAAACGTGGATAGGCCGTGTTGCCAAATGGGAATGGCAATTTCTAAGCTAGATTTTGCTTCATAAAGTGCTAAAAAATTTCACATCATACACAAAAAAGCCACCCAGCCAATTTCTACCGATTTCTCTCTTTTCGATTCAATCATGTTTCTAACATACACAGTGTACTTGTACATTACGTTACATGATTCCTAATCATTTTCGAAACATATTCTGTTCAATTCTAAAAATGGGTTTGCAAGATTTTGTTCTTTTTTCTACATGATATATAAAACATAGTAGAATAAAAGAAATATTCAACTTAACATTACAAAGATTTTATGTCAAAATACGATATGTTAGATGTATTTGAAAACAAACAAAGTTTTCCTGCCAGATGCTAGATTGAAAATTTTCTTACTAATTACCTCAAGAAAATGAAAGCTAGCATTAAAAATGCGAAATTAGTATAAGTGAACTCAACAGATCCGCGCAACGTTATTGTATCATTAAAAACATATAAATAAACGAAGTCGCAAAGCCGATTCTACGTAGTCATATTCTTCCTAAACACGTAGCCTAAAAGGAAACGTTATTTTGTTAGTTTCATCGCTGCCACAAACCCCTAACAATGCAGAGTATCATTCTAAACTATCAATTACTACCAGACTAACAATGATATTTTGTATTGAAAATGAATGTTACGTATATCCAAACATAATTACTACCATGACTAGAACTATTAGAATTTCGAAAGATAATCTTGCTGTGAACGCTAACCATAATTTGATTTTCGCATAGATAAAAGTTGATTTCACTTATATGAAATCACTCCACGAATAGCCTTATATGAAGATATGACGATAATATAAAATGTAAAAAATGGTTTTACGTAATATTTCGTTTACGCTTCGTCGCAGAGAGAGAGAGAGAGAGAGAGAGAGAGAGAGAGAGAGAGAGAGAGAAATGGTTTTACGTATTTCGTTTACGCTTCGTCGCAGAGAGAGAGAGAGAGAGAGAGGAGAGAGAGAGAGAGAGAGAGCTTCTATATTTACTGGGATTCTTTCTTTAGATCTCCATTACATGAAGAATAGTAAAAATTTATTTTATTTTTACTATTGGAAGCCACCATTGAACATCGGCAGTGACAACTTAAACACAACTCGATAAACGCCCCGATAGTTATGGCAGATGACGTCAGCAATCAGCTCTTTCTCTATAGAGAGAGAGAGAGAGAGAGAGAGAGAGAGAGAGAGAGAGAGAGAGAGAGAGACTGTTGCCTGATTAGGTTGTACCATTGACAGATATCCATTAGCAATAATAGTGATTAATAGTTGTGTATTGAGAATAATGATTATTTTAATAAAACTGTTGTGTTAATGTGTCTAATCATATTGCATGTATTATTACCATATTATAGTATTATGATATGAACGGTCTACCATTTGCATTCTGGTTTTGTTTACATTCAGAGATATGCCTATAATATATAATGTGAGAATGGTTTTATTACCTTTATTGTCAGTTAATATCATAATGTGAATCTGTTCATGTATGTTGGTGGTTATCGAACTGCAACTAGGCTTAGCCTACCAATGAACGTCATACATATACCTGAATAGGCTATTTATTATGAAGATATGCCAATAATATTATAAGGTAATTCCATAATGTGAGTCGTTTCATGTATGTTGGTGATTATCGGACTGCGGCCGAGGCTTAGCCTACGATAAACATCGCATACGCAACACGTTTGTCCCGCGATGCTGCAATTCATACTAGCGATACAGCATGAGAAGCGGTCCAAGAAAAAACCCGTGAATGACTGATTTCGTGATTGCTGATCCGCGAAGAAGCGATGCCCCACCTATACCAAATTAGTAGTATGTAAGTGTTGCCTAGGCTATAACCAATCATGGAATATATTGCTTCATGAAAACATCAATTAAACCAACATTTGTAATAAAAATAAAAAAAATTCAAACGATTTTTGCTTTGAATCGAAACAATATGTTTTCTACGTTTTGTTCACGTCGTCCTGAAATACCCTCATCAGAGCCAAAAGTGGGAAATTTCGTTGAGAAACCACATTTGATAAAACGCATTTTGTTTAACAACTAACGCTGCCTTCACAAGTCTACACAGGAAAAGCCGACGGCAGAAACAGTACCATACTGGCCTACCTACTACTGAGAATCCTTTATGACTCGCAAAATACAGCAGGCTTTATTATGTTTAGAAGACGAGACTTGTTGACACAACGAGCGACTATAAGTTTTCTATCTACAAAGCACTTTTAGTAACGAGCGAGATCGTTTTTATTTAATAGTAAGTGGCATATCTAGTATATATGATGTTCTGATTTCGAAACCCAAAGCGCCACAGCACTTAGGGAATAAGCTGGAAATAGAAGACATGACAACCAAGAGTGGCTGCAGCTAACAAGACATTTTCTGACTAGCACAAAAAACGCAGGGAGCAATATATGCCAATTCAATTTCTGCGTTAACAGGCGTGTCAAGATGGCGGTAAGGCTCTGCTATTGGAAGCAGCGCTGCCCTGGTGGCGGCACACCAAACTATATAGTACTGGTATGAAAAAAACCATCTCCAATTGTTACTGACCCTCGAAGGTGTATTTCTAAGATGGGTTCCTTGATGTTGTGAAATTCCGTATATGCCACACCGAATGCCATAACTTTTCACAAACTGCTTGTAAGGAGTAATATGTACAATACTACTACTATATACTTTAAATATTTGAGACCTACACGACTAATCCAACTTTTCTGGATGTTTTAAAACTCGATGGTACAAATACACTAGTTAATTCTGCCCCCCAACTGTTTTACATCTCTAGTACCATCATCCTAACTACCTATTCGATAGATATTACATTGGACATCACTGACCTCCTAGAGAACACTGTACTTGCAAAGGATTACATTCTAGATAATAGTGGCTTGATAGTGACGGCTGCTTTAATTCCCAGCTTCTCGATAAGATCCAAAATCATATCACAGGTCTCTTACTGATTAAAAAAATCTTTGCTGATTATCTACAACGGCATGCTCATTTCTGCGTTAATAAAACCGAGTCTCACTAAGGGCATTCCAGCCTATTCCATTCTCATCTCATAATTATAGGGTTAATGCAATCAGAGATTTTGAGATTACCTTTCATATTTCAACTTTAGATATCGTACAGTACCACAATCGGAGATTCTGAATAAGCAGTGAAAATAGTTTGTACTCTGCTACTGAATTTTCCAGGACATGAAGCTAGCATAAATGAAAGTAACAAGGTAAACATTTATTTTCACCAATATCATAAACTGAATTTTTTTGAGTAAAACTGGACTGTTGTATTGGTGTGTTTCTGCATTCAGTAATCAAGAGAAAAGTATAATAAATATGAATACCTGTCTCCGGTACTGCTGGATTATATAATGGCTGGCAAAATTCAGTGTCATTTGCGTTGCGTAATCAGCTGTGCATAATGGAACATTTTATATCTTTTATTCTCTGCCCACAAGGTATATCAGACTCATTTTTGGTTTTACATGAAGCGCACTGGATTTTAAAGGCGTGATTTTACCCCTGAATATGAAGGCTGCCAGGAAATGAGATTTTCTGATGAATTTTTTCATAACTAACTATATGAAATTAAGGTATGTAGTCAGTGACTGTTAAACAATTTAAAAGGTAATTAGGAATAGATCATAAACCATTATAAATAAAGGAAGGCTTTAGACAAAGAGAGTGTAAAGAGAGGTCTTTAAACTAAGAATAAAAAGAGGAAATCTAAGAATGTTTGCAGCTCCGAACTTGAAAGACACCGACCTCTTTAGCCACTTTTCTTAAAATCCTACTGGACATCTATTGACCTTGTCGGTAAGTGATGTACCTGTCAACTACTTGACTGTTGTGTTCTAAACTTACATGGAAGAGAGCATGGGAGTTAGCAACTGCATCGCAGTAGACCTAAAAGCTACCACGTCTTGGATAGGTGTTTTCCGCCTGATACCTTTCTTACTTCTACGGGATCCCTAAAGCTCATAAAACTGTATCCTTGCGACCTTTTGTAGCTAAGTGCGGTGGCCCCCCATCCTTGTTGGCTGAATGGCTTGCCAAGCACTTGCCCCTTCAGTAGGCACGAATATCACATATCAGACATCTTATTTACTCCATGTCCTTCTTGATTATGTGATTCAAAAATGACGTGATAAGTTTGATAATGACCCACGTTTATACCCACTCCCACTGAAGTATTTCTGGACCTCATTAAACTGTGCGTAGAGTCCACTGTTTTCACTTTGAATGGTGATGCGTTTGAACGAAGATCTGGAGTAGAAAATGGGATCCGGTTTTGGGTAATATATGCATGGAGTTCATGGCGGAGAATATTCCGAGTTCTTGCCAGTCCCTGTTAAAAGTCAGATACAAATCAAGTTCACAAATGATGAAATTTCCCATATGCGAAATACTTTTTAATAAGTTGAGTTACCCTGCCCATTTTATGGAAGATGCTTTTGTCTGAGGCTAATGAAAAGTTTTACAACTCTTCACAAAAAGCAGACTGATGAGATACATAACGCTTCCATATCATGGAAATTTAAAATCAACACACCCATCAATCAATAGTACAGGTAATGTTGAGTAGCTTTCACATATGAAAATATGTATATATAATTCTGTGATCCTTTTTCCCCAGCAACGTTCAATGAAGCCTAAGCGATGGGGAAGCTCTATTAGGAAAGGAATCACACAATGGACTGAGATCACATGAATCACTACATCGCAGCACAGAAACAACAATGCCCCACATATCAGAAAATTCCCTCGTGACTTATCATAAGGCGACCAAGGAAGGAAAAAGAGGAAACTGGCTATTGTCTGAATATATTGATAACTAATAATACCAATAATAATAATGCTGATGATAATAATAATAATAATAATAATAATAATAATAATAATAATAATAATAATAATAATAATAATAATAAAAAATAATCAATAATAATAATAATACTTAGGAAAGCAGACCCTCTCTCAAGCATACTTTATTAAAAGTAATGGCTACTTCAGCAGCGTTACACTTGTAGAGATTCTTCTCTATTTTCCGAATAGCGGCTTTTTCCGTGGCTACTTAGACAGGCTAGTATAGCGCCTATATAGGCCATGATCAAATGCAGAGTCAAAATTGTGTAAATATTTGAATTTTACAGATAAACTGTGATACCATAGTCATCAAAGTCATTAACGATTCTCTCTCTCTCTCTCTCTCTCTCTCTCTTCCTCTCTCTCTCTCTTTCTTGAAGCAAGCGAGCTTTCGTTTGGAGCTGCCTGAACATCCTCGAGACTGGGAAGCTGAGGGTGGACTGATCTTGGTGTGGTGTCCGTCCTCTTTATATTTGGGGTCGACAGCAGGGGGTCTGCCCCATGCTGATCTCCCTATTGGCTGGTGGCGGTAGGTCTTCGTTTTCATTGGTGGCTTGAGCCAGGTCTCAAGCCATTTTCTCCGAGTTGATGGTTGCGATACTGCAGGTCTTGCAGCTGTCTAGACCTCCTGCGCAGCGCGGTTACGTTGATGGGCGTTTTGCTACGCTGTAGGACGTCACACCTAATTTGATTTTCGTTGGCTGCAGGAGTATCTCGTTCAGGGGCGTTGTCCTCTGTGGGAGTTGTTCGTGATCGATGGAGTCATTGTTGGGGCAGGTCTTCTCATACTCGTAAGGAGGATAAATTCTTCCTGCGTCGTATTTAGTATTGGTTTTACTTGCTGGATGAGAAGCACCTCCAGGCAGTCATAACCAAACGGGGCATCAGGAGCCTTCCCGATGATCTTCGTATTTGGATGATGACATCCCGGAAGATGGCCTCTTGATGTCTGGTGCGGGCGTGATTCTTGATAGCCCCTCTTGGGCGTGGCATGGGAGTCTCTTCGAAACAGGCGCATGGTAGTCATACCAACGTAGGCGCCGCTGCAACTGCAGACTGGGCATGTTATACTGGTACACCACCTGCGTCGGATTCATGGGGTCTCGTACCTGTGGAGAGGGGTTATTTTTGGGTTCATAATAAGGTCGCGTGTCCTCCGATTCGGTCAGGGATACATTTTCGGAAATAATTTCTTAATGGAGGTCCTCTTCTTCACGGTAATGGAAACTCATGAAGGCTTTGTAAATACAGCTTGAATATTATCCTGGGGTGGGGTTCACTCTCACTACTGTACCATTTCTCCAGGGCTGTACGGACTTCTGCTTATTAATTTATTCGAATACCCGTTATTTACGAGTACTTGGGAGGCACGGTCGAGTTCCTGATGAGTGTCCTGCCAGGTCGAGCAGGGGGAGAGGGCTGGCTCCTAAGGATGAAGGCCCTGACAGTCATGCTTTTGAATCAGGCAGGGCACTCGCTGTCACCGCTGAGGTAAAGTCCTAGGTTGGTCTTCTTTGTGTAGACAGAAGTATGGAGGCCATCTTCTGTCTTACTCACAAGGATGTCAAGGAAGGGGAGCCGATCATCGGTGCTGAATTCAACCGTGTAATTCAGCATGCTGCTCTGCTGAAATGCCTGACAGAGAACTTCTACCTCATCCTCAGCATCGACTTGAACAGAGATGTCCTCAATATAACGTCCATATCTGTGGGGTTGCTGCATCCTGGCGAAGTCTCGTTCCTCCACGGTGCCCATATAGAAGTTAGCGAATAGTACCCCAAGTGGAGACCATCGCTACGCCGTCCTTCTGGCTGTACATCTGGCTATGGTAGGTGGAGAAAGGGGTCTTCTTTGTCAAGATCTCCAGCAGCATACGGAGCGAGGCTTCGGGTATGTTTGCGCCGTCAACTGACTCCTGTAGACACGCTCAAGGATGAAGTTAATGGTTTCATCGACAGGCACGTTCGTAAACAGGGACTTTACATCCAGTGAGGCGATTAATCCCGGTGCCAGGGGCGTCCTTGAAGACTTCTAGGAATTCTACTGACGGACTGCAGGCTGTACCACTTGGGACATAGGGGGTCAAATTTTGATTAAGACGTTTAGCCAAGGCGTACGTAAGGGTGGGCGTCTGGCTGATGATCGGCCGGAGGGGGTTTCTTGTTTGTGGGTTTTTATGTTATCATATAGATAACCCAGCAGCACAAAGCCCGGAGCATCCGTGAGAACTACCGATGCCCTTCAACCCCTCCTTCTTGCTGAAGCCCTTACGGAGAGGGGATCGTACTCCAGCGGGATCCTCACCAAGGAGATGAAGAAAGCAGCAAAGGAATGAAGGAGAAGGAGAACATCCACGGAGCAAAGGGCGGACAAGACGGCAGCCTTCGTCTTGATTGATTTTTATTGCTGAATTCCACACTAGAAGGTGGATGCTATTTTGTCCGACAAGAGCAAGTTCGAGCGCCGCCTGACAAGAAACACTACAGACAACATCAAGAGGGAGGCCAACGGAGTCATCAGCGCAGCGAATGCTGCGACTAACGCTGTCCACCTCCTGCCCATACAAGGAGACTACAGCCTGGGTTATCTAAACAGTAATATAAAACCCACAAACAAGGAAATCCCCTCCGGCCGATCATCAGCCAGACGCCCGCCCCTACGTACGCCTTGGCTAAACGTCTTAATCAGTTGTCAGTAGAATTCCTAGAAGTCTTCAAGGACACCCCTGACACCGGGATTATCGCCTCGCTGGACATAGAGTCCCTGTTTACAAACTTGCCTTTCGATGAAACCATTGACATCATCCTTGAGCGTGTCTACAGGAGTCAGTTGACGGCGCCCCTAAACATAGCCGAAACCTCGCTCTGTACGCTGCTGGTGATCTGCACAAAGAAGGCCCCTTTCTCCACCCACATAGCCAGATGTACCACCAGAAGGACGGCGTAGCGATGGGCTCCCCACTGGGGATACTCTTCACTAACTTCTACTTGGGCACTGTGGAGGAACGAGTCTTCGCCAGGATGAAGCAACCCCACAGATATGGACGTTATATCGACGACATCTTTGTTCAAGTCGACGCTGAGGATGAGGTAGAAGCCCTCCGTCAGGCCTTTCAACAGTGCAGCATGCTGAATTACACGGTTGAATACAGCACCGACAATCGGCTCCCCTTCCTCGACGTCCTTGTGAGTAAGACGGAAGACGGCCTCGTACTTCTGTTTACACAAAGAAGACCAACCTAGGATTTTGCCTCAACGGTGACAGCGAGTGCCCCTCCAGATTCAAAAGCATGACCGTCAGGACCTCCATCAGGAGAGCCCTCTCCCACTGCTCGACCTGGCAGGACACTCATCAGGAACTCGACTGCGCTTCCTAAGTACTCGTAAATAATGGGTATTCGGATAAATTAATAAGCAGAAAAAATCTGTGCTGCCCTGGAGAAATGGTACGGTAGTGAGAGCCCGAAACCCCGCCCCCAGGATAATATCAAGCTGTATTACAAAGCCTTCATGAGTTTCCATTACCGTGAAGAGAGGGACTCCATTAAGAAAATTATTTCCGAAAATGTATCCCCGACCGACAACACCAAGATTATTGACCTGATCATTTACTACCAGAAATCGGAGGACGCGCGACCTCATTATGAAAAATAACCTCTCTCCACAGGTACGAGACCCCCTGAAGCCGACGCATGTGGTGTACAGTATGCATGCCCAGTCCGCAGTTGCAGCGGCGCCTACGTTGGTATGACTACCATGCACCTGTCGAAGAGACTCTCCTGCCCGCCCAAGAGGGGGCTATCAAGAATCACGCCCGCACCAGATATCAAGAGGCCATCTTTCTGGGATGTCTCATCCAAAATATGAAGATCATCGGGTAGGCCCCTGATGCCTGTCACTTACGTCTGCTGGAGGCGCTTCTCATTCAGCAAGTAAAACCAACGCTAAATACGACACAGGAACAATTTCTCCTCCCTACGAGTATGAGAAGACCTGCCACCAACATGACACCACCGATCACGACAACTCCACGGACAACAACGCCCCTGAACGAGATATTCCTGCAGCCAATGAAAATCAAATTAGCCGCGACGTCCTGCAGGACAGCGGAGCGCCTATCAACGTAACCACGACGCTCAGGAGGTCTAGACAGTTGCAAGACCTGCAGTATCGCAACCATCAACTCGGAGCAAGTGGCTTCTTGAGACCTGGCTCAAGCCGCCAATGAAAACAAAGACCAGCCAATAGGAGATCAGCATGGGGCAGACCCGCTGTCGACCTCAAATATAGGAGGACAGACACCACACCCAAGATCAGTCCACCCTCAGCTTCCCAGCCCGAGGATGTCTGGCAGCTCCAGACGAGAGCTCGCTCGCTTCAAGAAAGAGAGAAAGAGAGAGAGAGAGAGAGAAAATCGTTAATGACTTTGATGACCAAGATATCATAGTTTTATCTGTAAAATTCAAATATATACAGAAATTTTGTCTTTGCATTTGATCATGACCTCTATAGGCGCTCTACTAGCCTGTCTAAGTAGCACGGAAAAAGCCGCTATTCGGAAAATAGTGAAGAATCTCTACAAGTGTAACGCTGCTGAAGATAGCCATTTCTTTTTAATAAAATAAATAATAATTAATAATGAATAATTAATAATAATAATAATAATAATAATTGTAAATAAATTGAAAAAAAAAAATTAATTTCGGAAGGAGACCCTCTCATAGACATGTTTTGTTAAAAATGATTGCTGCTTCAGCACTATAAATCTTGTAGAGAATCTCTCTACAAGATTAATAGTGCTGAAGCAGCAATCATTTTTAACAAAATAATAATAATAATAATAATAATAATAATAATAATAATAATAATAATAATAATAATAATAATAATAACAGTGAGGATTCTACCACGTGTCAGATAGTGTACAACGTCATGGAAAAAAAAACAAAAAAAACTGAATAAACTTGTGAAGAGGATCAATCAGTCATGTAAATGAGAACTCCGAAGGAGGAAAGGTGCCGCTGCGGACACCTGCAGGACAAGACCTCATACCCAGGATTGGGATAAATAAGCCGTTGGCGATCTTGGACATATATAGAGTATTTGACATGTTTTTTATTATTATTATTACTATCATTGTTAGTTCCTTGAACACGGAGGCAGACGAGCCTTTGAAAGGTTGGGAATAAAGAATCTGCTCTTTTGAACCTTCCGTATTATTGAGGCGTCGTGTGTGTAATTGATAACATTTCTATACTCAGTGAATTTGGATTCTTTAATAAATAAACATACATGTACATACATACATACATACATATATACATACATACATACATACAGATATATATATATATATATATATATATATATATATATATATATATAATATATATATATATTATATATATATTTATAATGTGTGTGTGTATGTATGTATGTATGTATATACTATTCTCATCTTGACTCCATCATTTCTTTCGTAAATCGAATCGACAAAAGGAGTTTTCAAAGTATATTATTATAATATGTTAACAAATGATGGATCAGCTTCGGTAAATTGACTCGTACTATTACATAATATTGACATTTGGGAAGCAACCATAGGCGATCGTGGATAATAATATTTCAAATGAGACGGTGAGAATAAACGACCGAATATTGTAATGACTAAAGGTTCCATGAAAGGAAATCGTGGATAATGGTGCAAAAGATTCTTGAACAAGCATTCTGGAAAAGACGGGAATCAGCGAGGAACAGCAAGAACTAACTTCAGGTAGCAATAATAACCACAATAAGAAATAATAGTCACTACTGTCTCGTTCATGATAAAGTCAAGTAATAATGTATAACTTCCAGTTGAGGCAAAAACTATGATCTCGGAGAGGTTCCTCAGAAAGGTACTTGGCAGCATACGAAGAAGTAGAGAGGTGTACAATATCTAGTGAAATGTGCCTTGACTATAAAGGCAGCAGAGATAATCTTCAATAAAACAATACAAAAGAGCCAACTTTCCGACCAACGACCAGAATGCCAATCAGTGCGTGATGGATGGCCGGAACCAGGATAGAAAAATCCCATTGTCAATTCAACAGATGAAAACGCGTCAGTCAGATACCTTTGGCCACTCATCAATTTCACAGTCAGCCACGAATGCTTTCGTTTCCAGGCCAAACTACTTTTCCGTTGTGAAACATTTGAAAGGGGAGGGACATTATTTTCGCCCACATACAGAACATAACAGTCAAGTAGTTTATACTAAACCTGAGAAACTGCAAACTGAAGATGTGGAAAAGCTAATATAAAGCCCAGATATATGAATGAAGAGTTATCGAAGGAAGATAAAAAGGTTTGGAAGACCATATTTTCTCGTACAAATCATATAAGTAAGAAACATACGGTATGACACTTCCTACTATGTAAAAACAAATAAAAACTCATTGCACACCCCCCCCCCTCCACGCCCCACCTCTCTCTCTCTCTCTCTCTCTCTCTCTCTCTCTCTCTCTCTCTCTTATCAATTCGCAATTAACATAGAGGCAAGAGTAAAGGTGCAACATTTGGCAAAAAGCATCAACAGCAAAATATTTTTATGTCAAGTCATTCATATCTCATCTCATAATTATGTTTGACGGTTTTGTGGGTGGGTTTTATCGCTAAAATCCATTTACCCAACCACACAAAAAATGAATTGGTTTGCCTAAATGGCTTGTAATATGCAAAAGTAGTTTACCCACTGGAGTATATTTTTGTTACTCTTATCAGTGATACTAGCAGAGCTGGTCGAATCGATGACGATAATAATAATAATGACAATATATGGGGCAGAGGATAACGCCACCAGCTTCCTAAAAAAACACAATACTTACAAGCTCTGGGATGTGACTAGCAGAGGTTGACATCAGGAGAGGGATCTTTCAAGGCGACTGATTCACTGTCCTTACTACCCTTCGCAGAGCCATGATTTTCCCATGACTAAAGTTCTGCAGAAGATGGATGATGGGCACCACTCAAGAAAGGAGGCAACAGAATTAACCATCTGATGTTCATGGGCGACATCAAGCTGTACGGG
This sequence comes from Macrobrachium nipponense, assembly GCF_015104395.2. NCBI lineage: Eukaryota > Metazoa > Arthropoda > Malacostraca > Decapoda > Palaemonidae > Macrobrachium > Macrobrachium nipponense. The sequence goes on from NC_087202.1 coordinate 126,208,866, forward strand.
AAGAGTATCAAGGAAATAGATACCTAAGCCAGACTGTTAGGATTGTATCTGGGCACACCAAGATGGAGTTTGGAATAAAAATAATTGCCTTGGTCAACATACAAATAGGCAAAGTGACAACCAAATGGGAATAGCATCAAAAACATAGATGAGACAGGGTACAAATACATGGGAGTAATAGGAGCAGAAATAAAACACCAAGACATGAAAAATACATGCAGAGACTTAAGGCGATACTCAAGTCAAATATCAACGACGGAAATATGATGAAAGCCATAAACACTCGGCAGTAACTAGTAAATCAACATACAGCAGAGGAGTAGTCGAGTGGACGATCGCTGTACTCTGCAGCTTAGACTAGAAAACTAGGTGTCACACGACAATACACAAAGCACTACATCCAAGAGCAAATATAGACTATGCATAACACGAAAAAAAAGAGGACTATTAAGCATAGAGGACTGCCTCAACATCGAGAGCATAGCACTGGCAATATCTGAACCAGTGAAGACGAGTGGCTAAGGAATGCATAGGAAGGACTGATAAAAATAGATAATGAACCAGAAATATACAGACAGGAAAATGACAAACAGAACGGAGGAATGGGCACAACATACCAATGCGCGGACAGTACATGAAACAGACTAAAGGAGTGGCCAGTGATGGAGCGTGGCAATGGCTACGGAGGGGAGAACTCAAGAAGGAAACAGAAAGAATGATAACAGCAGCACAAGATCAGGCCCTAAGAACCAGATAGTGTTCAAAGAATGATATACGGAAGAAACATCTCAATCCATATGCAGGAAGTGCAATATGAAAAACTAACCATAAACCACATAGCAAGTGATTGTCCAACACTTGCACGGAACCAGTACAATAAGTGGCATGATTCAGTAGCAAAAGCCCTCCACCGGAGCCTGTGCAAGACACACCACGTAGCTTGCAGTAATAACTGATATGAACACATCCTGCCTGGGGAGTGATAGAAAATCATTAGGTGAAGATCGTCTGGGACTCTGGTAGCAGAACGGATCGGGCGATAAGTGCCAGTATACCAGACGTGACGTTGATTGACAAAATCAAGAAGAAAGAATTACTCACTAATGTCGCAATACCATGGGACGCCAGAGTAGATGAGAAAGAAAGAGAAAAAATCGATAAGTATCAAGACCCAGAAATAAGAAGGATATGGGATATGCCAGTGGAAATTGTATACCCATAAACATTCGAACACTAGGCACAATCTCAAGATCCCTGAAAAGGAACCTGGAAAAACCTGATGCTGAAGTAGCTCCAGGGCTCATGTTACTAGAAACAGCGCACATAGTAATAAAGTGATAGACTCCTAAGGAGGCAGGATGCAACGCGAACCCGACAATATAAATACACCTGGTCAAATAAGGTGACTGTGATAGACCCATATAATAATAAGATTCTTTATTTCAGCTCAGGGTTCGTCATATGAAAACATTCACAGCATAATCCAGCATAACTGCAGATTTATCAAAAATTATCATGAAATCTACATTGCACAGATAATTCATAACCAATACCGAACAGTTTAACACAGACGCCTTCACTGTCGAAATAATCTTCATGATGCCATCCACAAATAAGAATATGCTACGATATCAAACAGATCGAGTGTACAAAATTCATTGATCTCGTATCCTTTTTGTTTTCTGAGGTAAGCAGAGGAGTGTAGAGCGTTTTCTATGGATTACCAGAAGGTTTTCAAACCAGGAAGGGCGTTTTTGAATGAAGGTAAATTGTTTGTGTCCGATCTGGGATGTAAAGAGAGAGAGAGAGACGAGAGAGAGAGAGAGGAAGAATATGATATTGGAAGAAGCCATAAATGGGACGAAAGCGATGAATGGGAGATGCATTCAAATGTAAAGAGAGAAAGATTCGAATGCACAAAACAATTAATGGTGAAAGAGAATATCGAAGCATCACAAAGGGTCATATGAGAGACGAGGAATGATTTAACAGAAGGAAGAAAAGGAACATCTGAGAAGAATTCGTGGAAAAACAGTTGAAGAAAGACTGACTTTAATAATGAAGACGAGGGAAGTTAACCCGTTTCCTCTCCTTGTTTCTGCTCGCTTTTAAACTACGTAACTCAACGTGTATTTGAGAGGAACAAAAAAACATTCAAACTGAATAAACGTCAAAATGTGTTCAGAACCTGATATTGTCAGAACTCGAAGTGATGTGTTTGAGGTTTATTTTACGCGCACGCGTGCGAGAGAGAGATTATCAGCAGATAATTTTGTATAGTTATCGAAGAGCCTGATATCATCACCATACCTAATCCTGATTATTCGGACAGTGAAACGGATGGCAGATTATCTGCTTCGCAATTGTTCATTTAGAGCATTCGCTCTTACAGTGATATAATGATGAGGAGGAAGCACAAGAAATCCGCTACAGAGATGTGAATTCCTACCACTACTATTACTTATGTTCATAGTTTAAATCACAATGACTATTTTCTCGCTGCCACATTTTTTTTCCTTTTTTTTATCTTTGGGCACGAATGCCAGATGAGGAACCTGCTGACCTTAAGACTTGAGCAGCAATAACAGAAATCACCGCTTTATGAACACAGTCGCCACTGATATGCGCTTGAAGTATTAGACAGGTGCACCTTGTAACAAAAAAAAATTAAGTATATCTTAGTTTAACCAGACCAATGAGCTGATTAACAGCTCTGTTAGTGCTGGCCCGAAGGATTGGATATTTTTACGTGGCTAGGAACCCATTCGTTACTTCGCAATGGGACCTACAGCTTATTGTGGTATCCGAACCACATTATATCGAGAAATTAATTTCTAATCGCCAGAAATAAGTTCCTCTGATTCCACGTTGGCGTGCAGGGAAGTGAACTCGGACTATCAAATTGGAAGGCAAGCACGTAACACAATCATCCAACAAGGACCTATCACATAGTAACGGTCCCTGTGCAGGCTACAGGGCGTCGGTCATGAACAGCTCAAGTGAAAGAACAAGTGACAGCCGTTCGTCTTCTGTTTTCATTATCAGGAGTGAAAGACGAACTTTGATTTCGAGGGATAAGCGGTAAATGAGTTTGTTCAATTTCTTTCATATTACAGATCAAGCTTGTGTCTCCGATAGTTGACTTAGAGAGATAGACGTCTTATCAAGTTATGCAAGTGAAGTGGTTCTCAAGACATCCAGGTAGTAACACTTAGTGAGTCTACTATGTTCACCTTGCAGCAATACAGACAGGCACATACAAACATACATATATATATATATATATATCTATATATATATATATATATATATATATATATATATATATATATATATATATATATATGACGCCTATAAGTACGTACCTTGGCATTTTTTCTAGCAATTTTGAAACTACTGGTACCCCTGATCATCTGAAAGGAAAACACAAAATCCTCTCTTTCTCTCTCTCTCTCTCTCTCTCTCTCTCTCTCTCTCTCTCTCTCTCCTATTTAGCAATTGACTAGGCCACTGAATCAAATGTCGAGATACAAAAATAAAATTTATTTGAAAATCTAACGAAGGCATAACTGGCTCAAGATGTATGAATCATCAAATCTTACGTCCCAAAAACAAGATCTCAAGAAAGAAAAAATGAAAAAAAACTGCGGGGACAACACAAACTCATGGAACTAATATTCCCCAACATCAATTAGTACCTAAAAAAGTTATTACCGTCACCACATAGTATCTTAGTCGATAGGGCTACATGAGTTACCACAAACAAATGCCCCCAAGTACACTGTAAAAATGCTCCATGTCGAATGTTCCTCACACTTGAACATTCTACTTCCGAAGTCCCTCAGAGGACCATTAAGAATTCACCAAGGCAAAAAATAGTTTCCTTGTGTGTGACCATCTTGGCTTCCTTTTTGCCGAAGCTGCAAACAGCACACCACAAAATGAAAGTTGGGGCGATAATGAATTGCTTTCACACGTCTTTTCCACCAAGCTGTGGCGTAACGAACTCTACGCATGTCTGTCATGCCCCGCCTCAGTGTGACATCACATTAGAAGATTTCGTCACAAATGATACGAGATTGGAATATCTATCACCTGAACATCAAGATCCTTGTCACGTTGCCTTAGTGTTTGTAGTCACGTATCAAGAAGTGATCAAGGAAGCTGAATATAGACCGAGCGCTGAATTTCAATCAATGAGATGCAAACGAAATTTCGCTTTTTCTGTCTCTGGGCGAAAGAAAAGCTAAAAACCATATAGCCAAGTGGAAACCAAACACTGAGGTTTTCCATATATCAGCAACTTGTCAGTTCAATATTCGATGCACCTGTAAAAACAACGCTAAATCACACGCTAAATCACACATACCTACCAAGCTCAAATGTTATATATAATATATAATATATAATATATATATATATATTGCTATATCATCATATATATATATATATATATAGATATATATATATATATATATTATATATATATGTGTGTGTGTGTGTGTGTGTGTGTGTGTGTGTGTGCGTGTGTGTGTGAGTGTGTTTATATTTATGCGCGTGTGGTAAAGTAAATGACATTAATTGCTGCTGCCAACAGTGGCTCAAATTGCACCCTATATATTTTGGACAGAGTAACTCTTCATGAGTGAGAAACTGGTGATAATTTTTCACGGGCCTCCAACGTGACTCACCACACTGCAATTTTGACGGACTTTCTTGCAAAAAGATTAGTCCGGGGTACGGTCGCTTTATTTCATATGCTTCTTGTACCAAATTTGTACATCTAATTAAATTACCTGAGAACACAACCTCCTGAAAACTTTAAGGAAACCTCTATAACGGGCCTGTTTGTGCTTGCTGTGTTTTCCTTCAAATCATAATTCTATTTTCAATCATTTCATTTTTTTTTCGTAAATCAAGATGCATATCTTTATTATATCAATTATCATTTCGGTGGGTGAGACCTATTCACGTGGTGCAATCACACCAAAGGGGCCACTGACTTAAAATTGAAGCTCCCAAAGAATGTTGGTTTCAACCTCCCACCGAATACCCCACGCTGTGGCAGTAACTGATCATGATACGGAGCCAGTGATTTTTCATCGCCCTGGGGAAAGCGCGAACTTGCTACATCTGAGCGGCATGTCATAACACTAGCGACTATACCAACCACCAACCGATACTTGATCCAAAATACTTCTGCAAATTCCCGAGTCAGTTCAAGCTCTTCTTATGAAGTCTTCTGGGGGACTGATTTATTAGACACACTCGTTGTTTGCATGTATTGCTTCGTCTTTTGAAACACGTCTATCCATGTCATGTACTTGAAAAAGCATGTACAAAAAGGAATTCATTCACAGAACGTATCCATAACATGACATTAATCTGCATTATTATTGTTATTATTGTCATTATTGTTAGTATTACCATTACTACCTATAAGTGGGATCCCCCCTTTCTTTATTTCTCTCTAATTCCTCTTACTGAACACCACATCCTTTGGAAGCTTGAAATTTCAAGACATGTCCCCTGTGGCCTTGTTCCACGTGGATAGGTTTCATCTTCTGAATATTAATAATGATAATAATAATGATAACATAAAAGATGAAGTTATGCGGTAGCACCTTCGCCTACAGATTAAAAGGACCATCGGCCGAGTTTCGTCAGCTACCATGACTCGTGAAAAGTTCATCAGTGCGTTGGCTGACCTCCTATAAATAGACCTCCAAGAGACTGTTCCTTTTAATCTAAAAAAAGCGTTCTTTCGGGCATGCTGAATGCCTCTGGTATCAAAGTATCATCAAATAATTACTCGGTTTATATCCAAACGCTTTACACTCATCAAAAGCAAATTAGTCTAATGGTTTATGGTCACGGAAAATCAAAGGCGTGTTTTTTTTTTCTTTCTTTTTTTTTTGATCCTCAAGATTAGACGCGTAATTAAAGATTAACCTTTAGGTTTCTCGCGGGAACAGCGGCACTTGCACTATCCATAGGACATAAACGTAAATTACTGACAGCGAATATAGCTACCACTGGGTGCTTTCCTACTGAAGCAAAGTTCAACTGATCATTCCATTGATACGTTTTCTATAGAGAGAATCTGCAGTGATTTTACAGGACCAAGCTACGCTTTCTTTAACCGGATCTTTCATATAACGAATCACTTGATTAGTGTTAGAACTTCTTTTAAGTAGTGTAAAGAAAACAAACACATTGATCACTATGTTTTCAGTTATACTGAACAGCGCAACATCAGTGGAAGACCTTCCTCTCTTTTCTCTAAATAGTTCTGAGCTTGATACACTTCTCTCTCTCTCTCTCTCTCTCTCTCTCTCTCTCTCTCTCTCTCTCTCTCTCTCTCTCTCTGAAATGCTGATGGTAATAAATTCTGTAGAGTCTAGGCTTCTTTCCTGCTGATATTGTTTGTAGTGGAGAAACAAATCGACGGTTATATATGTTTACAAATACAATTAAAATAAATCTACGCAGAAATTCGGGGGTCAGGGACCGAAAAGTGGGATCAAACAGATTCCTAGAAGGTCTCTGTAGCTACAGACTTATTTTTAAATAGATTTGTACCCAAAACATAACTTTGGATTTGTTGCGCCATTTCAAGACTTGTGCTATTATTTATTTGTAATGTGTCTGATAATAACATCAATGACTTGATAAGGAGCCATTGGGTCCATATCCGATTCTAATACTAATTTAAAACAAAATCATTGTAATCAGCATTGTAATTCAAATGCCCAAATATTAGGAATAGCTTCATCATTTCCTTCCGTAAACGGTTCTTTCCTTCAGTAAGTATCAGTTACACGAAATCACGTTGTTAGACAAAGGTTCAATTTCCTATTATCCTGAAATCCCATTTTGAAAGACAAAACTTAATCTTTGATTTAAGCAATAAGAAAGACAGAAAATGGTCTAATTTTTGCTATATATAATTTCAGAGAGAGAGAAAGAGAGAGAGAGAGAGAGAGAGAGAGAGAGAGAGAGAGAGAGAGAGAGAGAGAGAGAGAGAGAGGCGATATCCTTTCCAAGAGATTCCGAAACCAATCGCTTAGGCCTGATTGCATATTCATCGGAAGAGCGAGGTCTGTATTAACTCAAAATTAGTTTTCAAATGTTTAGCCAAAATTGAGCAAAGAATTCGGACCGAACTGTCTTCAGTTTAGACTTAAGATTAAACGGGAAAATAATAATAATAATAATGATAATAATAATAATAATAATAATAATAATAATAATAATTCATAGGCAACTCTTCCATCCATAGCTACAAAGGAAATGATAAAAATTCTCAGTCTCAAACAGAGAAAGTAAGGGATAAGCGAATTAAATGGCCGTTAATCCCGTATGGATGATTAGAATTCTCTTTATATATTTCCACATAGTGTAGTAAATATGTGCAAAGCTTGTGGGTTTGATGAGAAAAGCATAGAAATTGGCTCACATTAATTACATGCCACTAGGAAGGTTTTTGGATATAGAACATTGCATATTCCTCCTGGGATCAAAATGGCGACTATTTTACAAAATGGCTGTCATTTGGGTATTACAAAATAAATGATACTTATGTTCTACTCTTGAGCATACTGTCTGCTGCAGTTGCATAGTACCATGCACTGATGGAGAACCTTCCTAAACTTGCATTGTCCTCTCCATCCCTCTTTGCAGTTGCATCTGAGGAGTTGCCAGCATGTTTGCTTTGCCTCTGGAGGGTTGTGTAGCAGACGTCCCAGCCAGTTTCACTCTTCACCCATCTCATTCACTAGGGGCCGTTAGCTCTGCATGAGCAACCATCATCTGGCCCCAACAGTAGACGGCTTGGTAGGCAGTTCTCATGATGTGCTGTCTGAGAGCTTCTCAAGTTGGCAGGAGAGCATATATCACTCGACCATTCTGGGTGAAGAACTGCTTATGTGCATCGTTGACAAGCTCGTGGCTGCTAATGCAATCATACAGGAGAACAACGAATTGCCTTGAGGTGTCCAGGCTGTCATCTACAATTGAGGGGTTTAGTGTAGCACCCAAGATACTGAAGGTAGCAGGAACCTCATCATAGACCTTCCATGTCTCCCATGCAGTCCTTTTGCTCCTGCCTCCAAAGCCAGACACAGTATAACACCCAGTGAAGGCATGAAATGAATGTAGTCCTAGACAATTGTCAGGCACCAATGCCTTGGGCATCTCATGAGCTGTTAAGAACCTAAAGTTCTTACCATTACTGAAAGCAACCCACAGCTCATCTATGGTGAGGCGTTTGGTTGCTGCCACTACAAGGACTATGACTCCCGTGTCAACTATGTGAATCAGCTCCTACATAATAGCCCTGCTTCACAGCATCTTCTATGTGGAGCATGGTGCAGCATCCTGGTATCTGTTTCTTCATGTGTACATGGAGCAAGACCAGCGATATTTCTGGCATGTGTACAGACCACGTCTTTGTTTAGAGCTCTGATGACTTGTTTCTCTGTCTCTACAGCAGCCAGTCTTGAGCAAATGCCAGCTGTGTATGCCTTGTCTGTTCATGGTGTTTGGAATCAAGTCTTCCTTTTACTGGTTTCTGCTGTGGAACGCTGCAATCACTCTTGCCATCTCAGGATCAGACATCAACCAGCACCACAGTGCTGCAGGATTCCTACTGAGGTCGACTGCTCTGCTGTTGCCTTCAACTGATGTGTTATTCTACTCATGTGCCTGATCATTGTGATCAATGGCGAAAGCAGAGAATGCAAGTAATGTCTTTTTCTCTGTGAATTTCCCAGCTAACACATCTGGATGCTTGTCGAGTGCCACCACATCACGCAAGTGAACTGGAATCCACCTTGCGAAATTTGTGGGGCCCAAGGCAAAGAACCAGGGTACAATCTAGGTCAAGGGTCGATGCAGTTACCTTTGCGTAGCAATCTCACGTAAATCATGATTTCCAGTTCCAGCTGCAAGATAATCGACCAGATCTTTAACTAGGGACTTGTATCAGCTCGGCTAGTACACCAGTCTTCTACTGACATTGGAACCTGTTCCTCATCCACCATGTTACAGTATTGGGTGTAACATTCCTGCCGAAGGAGATACAGAACACTAGCTGTGATCTGGTGACCTTATCGAGTGTCCCTCACATGGGAGGCTTTGATGAAGGAGTTAGCTGTTCCAGGCTAGCAACTCCTGCCTGGACCAGGGCTTCTGTCCATCCACTGCAGTCCAAAAGTTTGCCCAGAATGTTGAATGATGCCTTTTTGATGTGGAATCCACCAAAAAGGACTATCAAATAATCTTCTCCATGTGCTTGAGGCCAACTCCATTAGATCTGTTTGGCCAGCATGTACAATTGTTGATCCACGGTGATGACTGGGATCTGACCAGGATTCAGGGTACACAGATGCCAGATCCATCAACTTGAACACTGGTGCCACAGCAGAGTCCGTACAGACTTGCTCAATGTAGAACACCATTTGAGCAAGGACTATGCCATGATTTATGTCTTTTGTTCTGGGTCCTCATTTATCTTCATGTCTCTGGCTTTGTTGTACAGGGAGGCTAGACACTTAATATGGTACTTAATATGGTTTAGCCAACAGCGGTTTGTCCTCTAATTTATGGTCACATTTCCGGACACAGGCATCAAGCTTTAAGGTGGAAGCCTCATGCAGAGCCTCCTCACCTGCCTGTCTGTCACAAAAGAAGCACTTGTCAACTGAAGGTTGTGGTCGATCCACACTTCCTTGGCCCATCTGCAATGTTGCTCACAAGAGGGTTCCCGCTTCTGGGCTCGAAACAGTTAGGTTTTATTGTACTTACATCTACATGAATCATGCAACTTGGCTCTGTGGTCCTTGAATGGTGCTTGAATGCCCTCACCATCATCCAGTTTGGAGAGATATTCTAGTCTTTGGCAGACATCTGACCTTGCTGAAGGTGAAGAGATTGTCTGCTAGAGTTTGGTATCAAGAACAACTAGTGATACGCTTTGATTCAGCTGGACAGTGTAGCATCTAGGAGGTGTCCTTCTGACATAGCATACACTGGTCCCAATCTGTCAGTGGGAGATGTGTACCAAATGAGCTTGGCTTTTGGGATCCAACACCATAAAAAGTTTGGCCATTGTCAGTTGGTCAGAATAGTTATGATACAGCCACCAGACTAAACCACCACCTTGACCTGAAAGCAGAATTAAGATATGCACCATGTCTCGGCTCTAATACACAATATATATGTCACTGGTGGCCACTTTTTAAATGGTTGCCACATCTACCATGGGGCAAATATGAGATGTCCCTACATCCAGAAATATTCCTAAGGGTATGTCATAACATGTCATGCTAAATGCCATGCTTTTATCATCAAACCCACAACTCTGTCAAAATATGTCACATATCTGCTGTACCTATACTTTTATGCTTTTAAACAACAGGTTTTTACCTGGAAACTTAGGTATAACAGTTGTTTGTTTTACTGTTAGATAGCAAAGTAGACTCATTTCCAATATCATTTAGTCAACATAATTTATTGTGGTTAATGTCATTATTATCATTGAAAGACCTTAAACAAACAATTGTTTATTCAAAGCAATACAACATCTATGTTGGCGATAAAATACTTTCCTAAGGTTTTTCTTATATTGAAATATGGTAATTCTTGTTCACGTTTCAATTTATTTTCTTCATTACGATAGATAATACTAATTTTGATTCAGTATCTTTCTATGATCTTTCTTACTAGATATAACATTATTTTTCAAGTAGTAAGGTTTAATGGGCCGCCGGGCTCTTTCCAGAGAACCTTACACAAGACTTATGGCTCTCTTCGTCAATGTTAAGTGTAACCGCTTAATAGTTGAACTGCAATATGAAGACGATATTGTTCCATCCGAAATAAGACTAATTAAAAAATGACTTCATAACACAGGATTTAATTTAGGGGCTGAAATGCCTTATCCGCCATCTTTAATTAAAATAAACAAGCTCATTAAAAGGTCGTAATCTTTTACAAGTTTAATTGGGAAAAAAAAAATAAAAAAATGATTTTAATTTTTGCATAGTATTTTTGAGTTTTTCCTCTTTTTGTTAACGGATTTTTGTTTAAAAAACTATTTAAAAAATTGCTTAAAAAAGAAACCTAAGCAGAAAGCTTCAAAATATTTCAATTATACTATAAATAGTGTATATAAATTTAAAAAAAAAAAGGACAAAATAAGATACCTAAAAAGCTTTAAAAATGATTTCAATTTAGATATATTTTACCACATATGTGTATTAAAATAATAAAAAGACAAAAAGATGCTTATAAAAGCCTTAAAATATTTGCAATTTAGATACAATATTTTACCATAGATTAAAATATAATTTGTTAACATTTTTATTCATTAATTGTCAAAATTTATGCGATTTTCAAATGATTTATTTAAAAGCAGTTTAAAAAGAATTTGATTTGAATACAATATTTTAAATAATTACCGTTTTTAGGACTAATTTTATTTCAAAAATTATTTTAAAATTGCCCTAAAAAAAAATAGGGGCATGAATAGCATAAAATTTAAAACATATTTAAAATTTTGAGCTTTTCTCCCTTTGTTAACTTAGCTGTTTGTTGATAAAAATTAATTAGAAAAGCAACTAAAAAATTAGTGAAAGACAAAAACATTTAAACATATTCCAAATTTAATCAATATTTTTTTTTAGATTATGACTTCTCTGATGAGTGATTTTCTTGTCTCAAAAGGTTTTTAAAAATAGCATAAATATATAAAAATACATGTAACTTAAAGAGTTTAAACAATATTTCAATTTTAGTACAAAATCTTAAACTTTTTTTTTCATCTTTTTGATACATTTTTGTTTGGGATTTTTTTTTTTTTTTTTTTTTTTTTTTTTTTTTACCCTCTCTTTGGTGACTAATTTTTTTTTTCAAAAATCAATTAGAAAATCGCCTAAATTTTTAGTAGATTTATTAATGTAATATGAAAAGTAATAAAAAATATTTAAATTTACCACTTACTTTGGTGGCTGTTTTCTGTTTCAATTAATCATTATAAAAATTCTCTAAAAAAAATAGTTCAAAAAATGAAACAGAGAAAAGCTCTAAAAATATGTAATTTTAAATGCAATATCTTTGGGCTTATTTGTTACCTTTTTAGGAGTTGTGCCCTCTTATTTGGTGACATAGTGAAAAATATTGTATTTAAATTGAAAGATAAAAAAAATCGTTTTCTTCGCCCACCCCCCTTTTTCAGGCTATTCTTATATTTATTTTTGATACAAAAATCCGCCAAAATAAAGGAAGTAAAAACTCTCAAAAATATTATGCAAAAATTTATATATTTCTTAAATGATTTTGTTACATATATTGCCCGAATTTCAGGTGTTTTTTTTAAATAATTTTCGAAATAAAAATCAGTCATCAAAAATCAGGCAAAATATTAAAAATATTAGATTCAAATTAAACCTTTTACAAACTGCTTTTAATTTGAAGTTCATTGTCCCAATTTTCTAAATGATTTTTGAAGCTAAAATCATATATCACAAAGAGGAATGAATTTCAAATAGACATGTTAAAAATAATTATTTAATTTTTGGATTGTACACTCATTTTTATGACTGATTCTTTTTCAAATATAATTAAAAATAAAAATCGCCTAAAAATGGGAAAAGAAATATAGCATAAAAAGATTTACTAAATATTCCAGTTTTTTGCACAATATTTTTAGATTTTTTTTTCTTTTTTTGTTTCAAAAAATCATCATAAAAATGCTAAAAAAACATAATTTAAACTGAAAAAACTAAAATATATATCAATCTAAATGGATGTATTTAACACGTTTTAGTCCTCCTTTAGATGTGTGATTTTTGTTTCAAAAATCTTTTAAAAAACCAAAACATTTTTTAAAAAGTTTCAATTTTGGTATATAACTTTTGAGAGTTTGTTTTCATCTTTTGATGCAAAATTTTTGTGCCAAGAATCATTATAAAAATCACCTAGAAAGGAGGAAAAAAAATTAGTTTTATTTATTTAATTATTTTATATATTTTTATTTTTTTATTATTTATTTTTATATTTGTTTAATTATTTATTTATTTTTATTTATCAATTTATTATTTTCATTAATTAACTTATTTATTATTTTTATTTAATTGAATTATTTATTTATTTTATAATATTTACTTATTGATTTTTATTTGTTTATTTATTTATTTATTTTTATTTTCATTTATTTATTTATTTTTTTTATTTATTTATTCCTCTTTATTTTTATCTATTATTTTTTATTTTTTTTATTTATTTTTAATTTTTATTATTTTTTTTATTAATTTTTATTTTTTTTTTTTTTTTAATTAATTGTTATTAATTATTTATTTCATTTTATTTATTATTCATTTTTGTATTTATTTTTATTTTTTTACTTTTTTACTTTTTTATTTTAATCCATTTATTTATTTATATTTTGTTTATTAATCTTCA
>NC_087202.1:126222829-126245329 GCF_015104395.2 Macrobrachium nipponense
GCATTCTGCTTGCAAAAATCCCCGACAGACCCCAGGCAACTTGAAGTGACTATTTAAAACTTCACTCTATACGCGACCTACAGCTACTTTTGCAATCGTCCCTTCGTGAGACATCATTCATTTCGGGTAAATGAAACCGTCGCCTGCAGACGCTTCCTCGTCACAAAATAGAGATTCATATTTACGCTGAGATCAATCGCAGTTGCCCAGTCTTCACGTTTCAGAGTGGAATTAATTACTGCAATATTCTTATTTTTTTTTTTTTACATGACAAATATTTTTCCTTAACTCTTATTCATTCTCGTACTTTTTCATTTTTTACGTCTTTTATCCAGCATCCACTAATGGCACGAGTGAGAACCGACTCCAAAATGTTCGCATCCCTACCCTACCCCATAGGAGATGGCACAGCATGATTAGAGTGGCCCAAGTGTAAGCCAAACCCACTTGGTAGGACTGAGAGCATTACAAGAATACAATCCATCCCCATCCTAATCATTTTATAGGCAAACCGAACAGAATGCCGAGGAGAGTCCTATCCCCAGAACCAGATCCCCCTGGAATCCGTGGTCCAGCCCTGAAAAGTAGTTCCGCCCTTGAGCTATCAATCTGATATCTCTCAGGTCCGAACATTATCGGGTAGTTGATGGTCCTACCACAACTCCAACTATTTAGCTTCGGATATCAGGTCCAATCAGTTTTTGTAAAGGTGGAAAATTCCACAAAAATTAATCCAATATAATGATTTATGGGACTCTTGGACTCAAACCCGGGAACAAATTCCTGGGGTTCAAGAGCCCCCTCACCACGTCAAGGTGGTACACATCCAGGGGGGGGGGGGGATTTAGATCAAAGACCACTGGGATCTATGGGTCATTTAGTGCTGAAACGGAAACTGACAATAAAAAGGTGTGAAAAGTGTAATGAGAGGAAAACTTCGCAGTTGCACAATTATTAAATTGTTAGAAAAGGGTGGAAGTAAGATGGAAGAGAATACGAACAGAGGTACAGTGAAAAGAATAAAGCCTTGCAGCTCGGGACTGAAGGGACGTTGCACAAAACCCCACGTAATGCCTACAGTGCACCGTATGAGGTGCACTGACGACACCATCCCCCTACGGAGACCGACTTGTTAGAAAAATACTTTGTCATAAATCTGGAAAAGGATATTTGATACATATTTCATACAAAACCTAGAATTAATCATTCCCTGTCTTGTCTTACGTCAGCCCTTCGTCAAAGTCATCATTAGCTCGGGATAATGGAAGGGAGTATAATGTTAAAATATTATGATGATCCAATCGTAATTAGACCAACGTGGAATTGACAGTCATTTATAATTCAGCACTGAATCAACCAAAAGATGCGACGCAGTTCGTTATTACGTAGTAAAAAGAAAAGATTAATTTAAGGACGATAGACCATTATAACTGTAGGTACCTGCCAATCCTTGCTTCATTACTTTTCATCCTGGTCTTCTTATATCAATTTTCTTTTTCAGTGCTTCTCTTGGCACATAAGGGTTCTCAAAGTGTACTTTGAGTTACAAGATGTAGAAGAATCAAGAAACAGGTAAAATCTTGTGTCGCTTCTTCTTGGCTCAATATCAAATGTCATTTAAGAAACAAGATAAACTAACCAGCTGGAAAAGAGCGGATTATATAAAACCTCGTGGGCCTTGCTACTTTTTATTTCGTCCTGGACGTCCCGTCCCTTCTTCTTATTAATATTTTGAGTTTTATAATTTGTGAAATTCTATGCAGAAATAATCAGTTTCATCCTATTCAATAATACCTTCTTCGGGAAGCTTTTAGACCTTCTTGTAAAAGATCGCCTTTTCTGCCTTTGAAATCAGTGGAAGAGAGAAATACGATCTACAGAAGAAATGTGGGAAACTTCGTACAGCTGACTCGTGGCTCTTTGTAATCAACTGCGCAAACAAACAAACTGCGCTAGGGAACGGGGGTGGGGTGGGGGGGTGGGGGGGGGGGGGTTTGGGATGGCAGTGCCTTCTCTAGATGTGCGTCAGTTAAGGTATCTCACTGCGAGAGCAGGAGGGGCGTCCCTACCTTGTTGGTCATGGGGGAGGTGGGGGATGGCGGTTGCCCATCAAAGCTTTAGTCGATTCCTGGGGGATAAAGAAAAAAAACCAGGCAAGAAGAAATATAATACTGTCTGTATATTTTGGAACTGAATAGCGGACACTTCTTCGAACAGACAGAAATGACGACTTGAAGTTATTGTTGGCGAAAAAAGTAATGGAATGGAACAGATGGAACTCAGGATTTAGGCCAAATGCCTAACGCTGGGACCTATGAGGTTATTCAGCACTGAAACGGAAATTGGCAATAAAAAGGCTGAAAGGTACAGGAGGAAAACGTCGAAGTTGCACTAGGAAACAATTGTCAGGAGAGGGTGGATAGCAAGGTGGAAGAAAGAGAATATAAACGAAAGTACAGCAAAGGTAATGAAAGGGGTTGCAGATAGGGGCCAAAGGGATGCTGCAGAGAACAGCGAGTCATGCCAACAGTGTACGTCGTGCGGTGTACTGACGGCACTACCCCCTACGGATGTGAAGAAGGAATGAAAACCTGGCTGTGTAAACTTTGCCACAAAACCACTATATTGAAACCTCTTTGTTGACAGTCACCCTGAGACCCGCATGAAAATTTCAGGAACGGCCAGTGATGGCCTGTGTTGTTGGTACCCATAGCGGAGCCAGAAGCTCGATCATGGTTAACTTGAACCTTAAATAAAATCAAGACTACTGAGGCTAGATAGTTGCAATTTTGTATGTTTGATGATTGGAGGGTAGTTTTAAAATCAGAGGACGGACAGAAGGAGTGCGGAAGGACGGACAAATAGCCATCTCAATAGTTTTCTTTTACAGAAAAAAAAAAAAAAAAACATGACGGGCAAACCTTATTTATTTGGTGCTATGTCACAGAAGAACAATAAACATTGCCGGCAATTCGTGACCAATGAATAATTCTGTAATGTCTAGTAATATTCGCGGTGCTCTTCCAAATAGAACAGAAATCAAACGACTTCATACAATAATAACCATGGCCGTGGTTTATTCAGAAACGGCTAATATCTATACGTAATGGGTAACGCTTTCGGAGAACTGCATCGATGATCAGTTAAAACCTCCATTACTAGTCGCTTTCAACAATGTTAAATACAGAAATATAATCAGTTTCTAGAGACTTTATTGCGTTCATTGGTATCATTTTCATTACCACTTTCTTCTCACTTCTCCGTTAAAAATCTCAATTACTCTGTGAAATGACACACCTGAAAGAAAAAGAAACAAATGAATAAAGGACGCCATTCGAAATCCATAAGAAAATGTTTGGTAGCATCAGATGATATTCCCTTTGATGTTCTGCACACACACACAGCCACTGAGATGACAAGTTTGGATACGAAAACGAATAAACGTTTTAAAAACCCAAACATATATAGCTCCGATGGCTTTTTCAATTCGAAACATCAATTTTACCTGCTTCTCTCTTTGAATATCTGGCCAATGAAACAAGTATCTGCTTCACTCATGGGGAATCTATCCACCTTTTAGATCAAAAAAATTTTAAGCTGCTTTTTTATTTCTTCCCTGTTTCTGACTTAATAACTGCTTTTTTATTGCGTCAGTAGGCAATCTATTGGAACTTCAAAATCGGTTAAGCCTTCTCTCTCTCTCTCTCTCTCTCTCTCTCTCTCTCTCTCTCTCTCTCTCTCTCTCTCTCTCTCTCTTGCTGTTTCTATCTTTATCTTCCTCTAGATATTATCAACGGGTATATCATTTTCGAAGTAAAAGTAGGGTCTGATTTCTTTTTGTTTTGACTTTTTTTTCTTTTATTTGTATGTATGCATATAGTCACAAATGTCACTTTGACGCTTGCATTAATTCTACCATTTTGCTAGAAATCATATAACAAATACTGGAAATGTCAAGTAACCAAAAGAAGTACGCGATTGCCACCTTGCTGTGCTGTGAACGACAACCTTATGCCAGCACGTGCTCTTGCTTCTAGAGCAGCCCGTGATAAATCCTCAGCAATCCTCGCTAGGAGCAGCCGTGAAAACCGCTTCCTGGACACAGTTCAGCTGAATACCCCAATTAAATTTCACCTTCTTAGTACCTGGGTCACGACTTCGCACCCAAATGCTTCTCCCATATCTGACTCTCTCATTAAATTATCTCTACCACTGTTGTCCCTGTGCTGCCCCTTTCTGTTCAGAAAATAGTTTCATTCCAGGTACCTGTCCTATTGACGTGAAGCAGAGAGATTGGGGTCTACAAGATATGGCGACAACAGCCAAATTCCCATCAGGAAATATTCATTGCCCAGTGTTCCTATAAAAAGAGGCAGCACTGCTTCCCTAAAAAGGACATTCACGTGTATCAGATTGCTGCTCCTAAGAGTCTATACCACGGCTCTCTATACTTTTTAAAGGTCAGTCAACACCAACCATCCAAACACAAACCTCTCGCCGATGGGACTTAGGTTTTGTTGCGGAACACTGCCCCTCACTGACCTCTCGTGTGAAATTGCAAGCCACTTCCGCCTCCGTCTTCATCTCTACGCCCTGGCTCTGCCCCAGCCAATGTCCCATGTCCATGGACACAAGGTACATACAGTGACACGAAGTTTGTTTTCCGTAGCGCGCTCAAATCTTTACCTTTATTTCAGTCTGTTCTTCATTTCTTTTACCTAAATATCAGCAGCCCCTTTAATCAAGTAACATTATTTAAACTCTCATTACACCAAAGTGACATCCCCTGTGATATCCCATTGAGTTTTAAATAATTGTTTTATTGACAATACAGTCATATTTATATGATGACATTGTTTCATTCGTAACATTGTTAAAGATATACTTTCAGTTTAGATGCGAGAACTTAATATGATTTTGTTACTCTTTTGTTACTCTTTCTGCCATCAGCTTCCATGCAAAAAATTGACATTTTGAAAAACATGCCAAATGAGATTTCCATGAAATTTTTACATGGAAGAGCTTAACCATGAACGTTTATTTTAGCAGCTATGCATACAAACATGCGCACACGCATTTATATGTGCAGTTATATACATTATAGTATATATATATATACATGCAAATTTAACACAAGAAATCGTATTTCACAAAAATAAATATCTGACTCACATCGGGACCAGAACCTAGCTTTTCGACTGAGAGTCCAAGATGTTAGCTTTCTTTTACTTGAAAGACCGAGTTTAGTCTCGATGTGATTGAATATATTACATTATATATATATATATAACTGATATAATTATATATACATTATATATATATATATATAATGTATAATATATATATATATATATAATATATATATATATATATTATATAATAAATATATATATATATATATATATATATGGTGCCAGAGAAGTATGTGCGATTGATACAAGAGATGTACCGGGAATGTATTTACCAGAGTGAGGAGCAGTGTTGGGGAGACAGAAGGTTTTGAGGTGAGAGTAGGATTACACCAGGGGTCGGCTCTGAGCCCATTTATCTTTAACATAGTGATGGATGTTATAATAGAGGAAGTAAGGGAGACAGTACCATGGAACATTTGTATGCGGATGATATTGTTCTGTGTGCAGAGAGCAGGGAAGATCTGGAAGTGAAATTGGAAAGATGGAGACAAGTACTGGAGGACAGAGGAATGAGAATAAGTAGATCCAAGACAGAATATATGTACCACCACTGAGGGGGATGATAGAGAAAGTATTCAGCTTGGTTGGAGAGCAAATAAGGAGAGTTGATAAGTTTTAAGTATTTGGGATCTTTTGTTAACGCTGGAGGAAGTATGGAAGAAGAAGTAAAACATCGGGTACAGGCAGGCTGGAACAACTGGAGAGCGGCCTCGGGAGTTCTTTGTGACAAAAAGAGTGCCGCTTAGGTTAAAAGGAAAATTTCACAAGACGGTGGTAAGAACAGCAATGCTGTATGGTACGGAAACAGCAAGCATGAGAAAAGCAGAGCAGAAGAAGATGGATGTGGCAGAATGAGAATGCTTAGGTGGATGTCTGGGGTAAGAGTGGATAGGATCAGAATGACTACATAAGGGGGTCAACTAAGGTGGGGTGGAAGTATCAAAGAAAGTGCAGGAGGGGAGGCTGAGATGGTATGGACACCTGTTGAGGAGAGATGAGGACCACGCAGACATACTATGGGAGTGGAGGTGCAAGGAAGAAGAAAGAGAGGGAGACCAAGAAAGAGATGGAAGGACTGTGTGAGAGGAGATTTACATGAGAAAGGGAATTGATGAGGCAGAAGTGCAAGATAGAAATAGATGGAAACGGCTCATCCGAAACGGCGACCCCATATAAAAATGGGAAAAAGCTGGGAAGAAGAAGAAGAAGAAGAAGAATTATATATATATATATATATATTATAGTATATATATATATATATATATATATATATCTATACACTCTTAAAAGATATACAATATTAAATAGTGGGGTTGATAACCTTAGCTCTTGCCGGTTAGAGATAGATGCAAAATGCTGGATTCCTCAAAGATGCTAAGTTGTAAAAAACAAACAGGAGGCTTACCGGTGCATAATTGAGGTCAGTGACGCATTCCAAAGATATAAGTTAATCGCAAGTTGCATGTATGTAGTGTGCATGTATCTGTGCGTCGATTAGTGGGTGTGAGTTCGTTATGCGTGTCACAGAAAATGACTTATAATCTCTGGTATGTGAATTGGCAGAGGAACTAGACGGCCAACTGTCAAACTGCATCTACAAATGACTGCTGGGTGTTGAATTTCTGTAAAGTCTTTTGTCTTGCCTCTTTAAAGGTAATACGCTCTTGAGTCTTGATATAAAGTGTTTCTTTTTCAATGAGAGACTTGATACATGATTTATGTGCTGCTTTATGGTCTCCCCCACAATTAGGGCAGCATGGAATAAGCTCGCAATCCCCATGCTCTTTTCCTCCACAGTTAAACCATATAGCTGGTTCATTCCTTTCTTTTTTCCTGCATGTTGTAATCGGATGGCCAAACATTTAGCAATGTCTTCTGGGAGCGGGAATATACTGTCTAACTGGCAGGTGAAGCCATTCAGCTTTCAGAAATTTATGGGACTCAAACAATCAAAGGTGAGTATCAAAGTAGTTGGATGTATTATTCCCACTACTTTTTTCTTGATTTGTCTCAAATCAACCATCTTTTGATCAGCAAATTCTTTTCGGAGAGTGTCCTCAGAATAATGTAGGAGTTCAGTACTATACACTACTCCTTTAGACTGATTCATTGTTTTGTGAGGAGTGCATTTTGCTCTGCTTCCTTCTACAGCACTAATAGACAGTAATTTTCTACTTTCATCTGGTAATGAAACTTCTACAAGCAAGCTTTCTTCACGTTGAGAGGCTATCTTTGGTTCTCTGCCAATGCATTTTACAATATCTCTGTGGACATCAAATATATTGAGTTCTTTTATGTTTTTGTCGAGGTCAAGAGAGAGATATTTGTTATAAGTTTCAGGTTATTGAGATCCAAGTAAAATTCCAATATTAGGATTAGCATTCCTATTTCTATTATTAAATCTGCTATTCTTTCCTCTGGTCTGAACTACAAAGGGGCTCGTAGTAACAGCCAAAGAAACTTTGATGTTTTCATTGGAGGAGGTTGGGGATGGCAGTCCTTATCCAAGCCTAAGTTGTCAACGGTGCCAAAGATTGGGGGGGTCCAGGGGACAGTGTACTAGACAGATTATTCATGGGAATTTAAAAGGGAAAAAGAAAAATGGGGAAAACTTACATACACACACACACACAACTACTGCTTGGGAAGACTAACAGGGTATCACGGACCAGACAGGGTTCGACATTCTCCACCAACAGCACACGTAGAAGTTGCTTCCTCATGGTCTGCCCCATACCCTACCCTTTCGGGATAGTACCAATATGCTTGCAGGGGCCCAGGTATAGGCCAGTTTGCCTGCTGGTAGTTCTGCCTCCACTAATGGAGACCGACAAAAGCCAGGAGTCACATCCCAAAAACCTGGATTCCGATGGGCTGATCCCTGGAGATGGCTCCGCCCTCAAGATAGCAATGGGAAAAGCCCTTCACCATCTCTTGGGTCCAAACCATATTGGGTGGTGACTCGCCACCACAACTCCCACAATTAGCTTCGAATCCAAAGCCCCTCCAAACCACGAACCCCTCCCAGACTCACCCAAGCAGTAAAATTTTTTCGAAAGTGGAAATGTCCACGCCAGTTAATGCCAACAGTTTGTGGGCGTTCCATCAGGATCCAGCCTTCGCAAACTTGAAGGCAGAATCCCTTACCCACTCACCACGTGAAGGAACCTACTCGAGAGAGAGAGAGAGAGAGAGAGAAATTCAACATGCTGTATGGGCTAAATGGATTAGACATCATCACTACAGGGAAATTTCACTAACGTATTTTACTCATGGTGATTATGACCGGTTTGTCACCTGTCACTCATAAAAAAAATTTGTGGCAGCGCAAATTCTCTCTCTCTCTACTCTTTCATCGTCTCAGTTTCTCCCTGTCTCTTTCTTTCTTTGTCTCTTTCTGTCTGTGTTTCTGTCTTAAAAATGTGGAGAAACTTTCATGAGAAAAAACAGATGTTCTAGAAAAGACTTAACTGCAGCTCCTGTCATCGCGTGTTTTCTGTGACGTTTGAACGAATGAATTCTCAGCATTATTCATAATAATTATCTCTGGATTTTTTCCCTCCGTGCTTTTATTTTTTTTCTGCATTTCTGAGCTTTATGTAGATAACTGTATACAGCCTTGCTCATTTTGCTCTGAAGTTACTCGATTTATTTTTCTGACGTTTCCATTTCTGGATTTGGTTTATTTTCCTACAGTTTTCATTTCTTAATTTATTTTGTTTTTTTACTTCTTTGACGCTGTTACTTTAATCTTTAGATTTTATCTAGCAAATGAAGCCAATCTCCCAACCGCATTCATTGGTGCATAAAGTCATTCTCGGACTTGGATCCTGTAACACAAACAACCTTTTTGATCTTTGGAAGTTTCAAAGTTTCACTGAGGACAAATCGCCTTAAAAAATAATAAAATCATCGATCTAGCTATCACTGAATCGCTGAAAGAGAACACCAAGGCGTTTTACTTATCAGCGCTGGTTTTCTATCGAAAGCGTAAACCCTTTGTAGATCGTTGTGTCCATATAAATAGAAGGACATCTGTTCACGCCTGTTCATAACTGACGTCTGCAACTTTGGTCTGTTACTGACATTCAGGTTATCTCCCACTTTGTCCTTGACATTTCTTTTGAGAGAGAAACGTGTGCATTCCTTTTCTACGTTTATGTCGAAGGAACTGACATGTGATCTATTTCTCCTTCGATGAACAGCAGTACCAATATGCAGCCAATGAGCCTCGCTGTCGAACTTTCCTCAGTTCCAGAGGTCCTTTATTCCTGTCACCGCTGGACTGTGGAACAGCCTTCCAGAGGATGTCGTGCGATATGAATTTCAGAAGCTCAAGCGAAAATGCAAATGCATTGTTATACTATTATTCTTGCATTATCATATTTTTCTATCTATTTATCAATTAATTTCTCCTTTTAATGGGATCTCTTCTTTGTATATTTCACTTTACTTCCTCTTAACTCTTCCTAATGAACACCCTATTCTTTGGAAGCTTTAATTTCAAGTCAATGACCCGTATGGGGTCGTTCCATATGAATAGGCTTCATCTACTTAATAATAATATGCAACGAGTCACCTATATTACAATCAAAGGTATTCACGAGGTTGTTTAAATAGAAGCTTTCTTTCATCACAGCCTCATTCAGGACATAGGCTGCAGACTAAACATTTATATCGGAACTCAAACGCTTCACAGACTAAAAATAAAAGAGAATTAATTTATGCTCTCTGTTCCTCTCTATCATCATCATCCTTAGCATACAGTTCAGCAACAACTGAACCGAATCATTTGGGTGTAATCTGGCTTTGTATCAGCCAGGGTCATTGACCCCTCGAACATAAGAAGGACTGGAGTGAGAATTTTTTTTTTTTTTCCTTTTTATTTCAATATCTGAGTCTGGAACCTGGAGAGAATTCCAAACACTCATAACTTAAGTATTTGTTAAATATCCTTCTCCGTTGTTTACCAAACCACGCCTTGTTTATTATAAGACAACACCAAGCGGCACGTGGTCACCGTTCACACTATTTGCTCCTTTTGAGAGGATCTTCCCTTCATCCCCAATACCCTGCAGCTTTGAATCTAACTTTTAAACGAAGCGACGGGTAAGGGGAGTTACAAGGATTAGGACAGCTTTGAATCTATCTTTTAAAGGAAGTGACGGGTAAGGGGAGTTACAAGAATTAGGATATCTCAAAGACATCAGTCCATCCAAGGAGACATCGTGAGCTTCTACGAGCAGGTTTTAATTTTCATTCACAGTGTCCTAATGGTTTTGCTCAGCTTTCTTTTAAACTCGTCTACACTGTTGCAGTTTATGACTTCTGTTGGCAGTTTATTCCATGTGTCACATATCTTGTATGTAAAGAAGTTCCCACAATAAGATGTGTTGTATCTCTTCAGTTCTAGTTTCCATACATCATTTCTTGTCTGGTTTTCGTTTAACGTAAATAGGTTACAGTCTACTTTTATTATGCCTTTCAGTATTTTGAGAAGTGACTGACTGATTGTTGTTGGATATTATTTTCTTCCCTTATGAGGAAAGTTGTTTCCTCTGTTTAAGATGCCGGACTTAGACAGCTCGCCAATTAATCTCTCTCCCTTTTGTCTTCTGAAGGCTTTATGGCGTCTCAGTGCTATAAATACGTCGTGCTCACAGTTTAGTGTTATTTTGAGTCTTACAGGAATGACGTTAAACGTGTGTGTGTGTGTGTGTATGTGTGTGTGTGTGTGTGTGTGTGTGTGTGGCTGCGCTAGGTGATTCAGATGCGAGGGATTGAGGTAGAAGGATGGACGCAGAATCTTTTCTGTTTCTTAACAATTTCCTCTTATTGGCATCTTTCGGATCATGACAGGAAGTAGAGCAAAACTCAATTTTTGAAATGCTGGTTCGGCAGCAGCGAGTCTTGATTTTCAATGAAAAGTCGGCTTCTGACTGTCATATATTAACAGTTTATTGTGGCACATGTAGCGCACAAGAACTGCTATGGATTGGAAGGAGAATCAACACATTTGGCTTTCAAAGAATTGTATGGATAGAAAAGAATTTCCTCTTTGTATTCATCAGAAGAATCCCAAGAGATTTACGCTGATTATCTCTTTATTCCTTCGTAATCCGCTGTTTCTTCTACAATTCAGTTACGGCTTCCATTTTGTAGCTTCTATAAAAATGGGCTAAATAGACAGAAAGCTACACAGGAATTAACCTCATCAGGAAGAATAATATCTTGAGTTCGACCTGATAAAAAATTAATATTTTTCATAGAGAGAGGATAATAATGTATCGCAATAAAGCTGACTGATTTGGTTTTTTTAATATTTTTCTTTTAAGAAATTATCCGCATAATGTTTAGAAAAATAATGTTGAACGTTTGCTACTCGCGATGCTGAAACTACTCAGAGGAATATATTAGATTAAAATCATCTAAATTGAAATGAATATGAAAAACAACTTAGAAGTGATCAAAACCTAATTTATTTTTATTTCAACATTACTTATAAATGATACACCCTTATACTATCCTTTTTATCCCATTCTTATTAACGGTACTACTAATATGCATGTAGTGAGTGCGTGTATGTGTTTGTGTGTTTGTTACAACGAGGGAGAGAGACAGGACGTAAATACCTACAGTTAGCAACAGGCAAAGTGTTAATGAGCACAAAACTAGCGTAAGTGGCAAACTTACGAACGGCACATGTTCCCAGAGAACTTAATTATATCCTCCTCACCCAAAAAAAGTCAAACAGGAAGACAGTTTCTGCATTACTTTTTAACACAGGCCTCTCAATCCTGCGCATAATCGTTCCACTTGCTAACTGTCCACATCAGACCACTTACCCCTCCCACACCGTACCTAACTTATTTTAAAAGCAAAATAATAGCGACGAAGTAAAAGTAGAAATGGAACCAGTACTAGCTTGAAAGGGTAGTAGAGATGGAAGGAGGTAGAAATTCCTTAATATCCAGGTATTATGATATGTTTAGAATACAGGTGAGTGGTTACAGTGTGTAGGGATATGCGTGTTTTGTTAATGTGCCTTTTATACACCAACACACACACACACACATACATACATACATACATACATACATACATACGTACATACATACATACATACATATATATATATATATATATATATATATATATATATATATATATATATATATATATATATATATATATATATAGTATATATAGAGTCGTGTGTACTCGGAAAGGAGCCCATAAAAACGCCAAAAACGTAGAAAGTAATACTTATTTCAGAGACCAAACTGTCACCCTTCACATAGAGGATGAATGAGAAAACTTACAGGAAAAGTGGTAGTTATACCAAGAGGTCACAGGTCATCTGCAAGTCACCCCAGTTGACAATTTCTCTTTTAATCATCTTAAGAAATAGCTGGTTGGAGGAAGATTTTATCTATAATATCTGCATCCATGCACCTTTGAAATATTCATTGCTTTTTTCCTTTAATCAAGGCTAATTCTACCATCTGGCTTTTAAACCGATAATTGCTGCTATAGATTATACATTACAAATTCCATTTTATTCTGTGGCTATGGTTGTTTATATTGTTAAGAATAGCTGAGCTCTGCTGTCCATAACTAACTGAACGTTTATGTTGTATTAATCTCTAAGGGCGATTTTCCAGTAAAGCAAATGTAAAATTGATTGGAGTCAAGGCAAGGGGTTTCATATACTTCTGCAACTTTGGAATATGTATATATATAATTCAAGCCAAAGGCGAAGCCCAGGGATCTATGAGGTCATTCAGCAAAGAAAGGGAAAAATGAGAGTAGAAAGGTTTGAAAGGTGTAACAGGAGGAAAACATTGCAGTTGCACTATGAAACAATTGTTAGAAGAGGATGGAAAGTAAGAAGGAAAAAAAGAGAACATGAACGGAGGTACAATAAAAGGAATGAAAGGGGGTGCAGCTAGGGGCCGAATGGACGCTGCATAGATCCTTAAGTGATTCGTTGGACGTTAATCAGGGATTTGGCTAGGGTATTTGGGTAGGTGAAAGCAAAAGGATTAGAGTTTCCGAGTGTCTCTGTCAATGTCTTAATCCTGTCCAGGTGTGGGATTTCAATTTTTATTTTGTTGCTAGGCATCTCTCTGATCTTGTTTTGAGGGGGACGGTAGAAGATTGTGTTCGCGTTGCGAATCACTTTTTCAATTATATAGTCAGGGTACTTTAAAGACGAAAGCTGCTTATGGATTGGTTCAATTTCCTTTTCCAGGAGATCTGGTGAACAAATCCATATGGCTCTTAAGAATATATTGCTGGTTACCCCAACTTTAATAGAAGTCGTAATAACTGAAATAATGAATGCGTGAAAGTGATGTTGCTTTTCTGTATATGGTAAATTTGTATTCTGTCGTCTCTCTAATTTTCAAACATCAAAAAAAGGAATTTTGTTGTCAGTTTCCCAATCAACTTTAAATTGATGCTGGGCACGAATGCATTAAATTTCAAAGAAATTCTTTGAAATTCCCACACCAATTACCCGAAAATGTGAGGATATCAGCTACATATCCCATCCACAGCAAGTTTTTACATTTAATTGCATTTATTATTGTATTTTCAAAATATTCCATGTGCCGATTAGCTAAAACGGGACTTTAAGGGCTACCCATAATGCACCTGAATTTTTATTTGTAGAATGACTCTCCGAATGAAAAGACGTTATTAGAGACACATAATTCAACCAAGTTTATCATTTTATTTAGGATTAAATGGAAATAATCTCAATAAAGGGATGATTTTTCTCTCAAAATTTTAGAACGTCATATGCTGGTACTTTAGAGAATAGGGTATCTACATCAAAGCTTAAAGGTTTTATGTGGTTGAGTGGTACATGAGCTTATTTGAATTTTGTGACAGAAATCTTCAGAATGTTTAATGGGGTATAGGTCAATTAGTCACCGACAATTCGCCACCAACAATTAGCCGACGACAACAATTCGCCACAGATGGCAGTTTGCCTCTAAATGATGATTTACAGTTAAAGATGCAAATTAAAACCATGGGAAAATTAAATTTTCTTTCAAAAAATCATATTCATTTTGGCTAAAATGATAAAAGTCATATATATATATTATATATATATATATATTATATATATATATATAATATATATATATTATATTATATATAATATATAAATGTGTGTGTGTGAGCGTGCGCGCGCGTTTATGGGAACAGAAGATTCCTAACCCCAACCCCCCACCCCGCCATTTCCCCCATGCCAATCCACCCCCATCCCCCAGCCCCCATTACTGTCGGTACCAATCGGCTTTGCACTACTTCCCAACACAGAGGCTACAGACACGTACCTACAATAGACTGTTTTCACAGCTTAAAAATCTCTGCCCAACTTTGTCACCTGTATATATTATGATAAGACTTCGAGGCAGCAGCCATTGCATCTTAGCAGAACGAATTCCCAGCTACGACTTTTAATATCAAAGGGTGTTTCTACCATCTAGCCCAGAACGTCTACCGCAAAATAAAACAAGATTGTCTTCAAATTTGCTTAGCCAATGATCTCGAGTTCGCTTAAAACCTACCGAGTATTGCCGCGGTTGCATCTGTACCAAAAGATAAGGTTGTCGAGTCCTTTGAAGCACTGCAAGACGACCTTGATGAATGACGGCAAAACTGCACCAATCCTAGACTATTTTGGAAACACTGACATTCGGTCACGTACGACGAAATCGTCGTGCAGCCAAAATGGACACTCTCAATGTGGAATATGCACGAACGAACGGATGACGAGCTACCCCAATCAAACAACGCGATCGAAGAAGGTTGCTACCGCAAAATGTCGGCTTCTGTGAACGCATACCATCCAAATCTATGGGGCTTTCGGCAGCTTTCCCAGCGAGAGCAAAGTCTCAATAGTGTGATTCTGAATCAGTTGACTAGTGGACATTTACCGGAACAACAGTGTTGTCAGTATGCCCAGCCTAATGTTCGTATTACAACAATTGTTTGTTTGTAGCTTCAATAACAGAAATCTGATAGACTTTCTTCGAGGTGTAGCGAAAAATAATCAGTTTTAGTAAAAAAGAAAAAAAAAAAGCGTTGAAGTCGTAGTGAAGGCAGAATTTTTTTTTGTATTATGTTTAATTGGACTATTAAATTTAGTTTGTTTTTGCCCAACAAGAGTGACGGTTGCAAAGACGGACATTTCAGCAGCACTCGTCGTCATGGAGGAGTGTGATTTTTTGCTCTGCCTCTGACTGTCAACCAAAGGTAGAAGTGTTGGATGGAGGACAAGATAGACGTAACGTTCTCGCTCTTCTCTCTCTCTCTCTCTCATTTGACATAATAATAGAAAAATTGGATGATATATGTAGAATTCACAAAGACTGGACTATACTCTTATCCGGAGACTTTAACTTTCCTTTCGTAGATTGGAAAGAACGAATAGGAGATTGCGGTTGTATCTATATATTTATATAAAAAAAGAGAGTAATAGTAGCGCAGACTATAAGAGGCAATTTGAAAAGCTATTAGTTATGCTACTAGAACACAATATTTAATCGTAGTATTGAATTGTACTATATGTATATTTCCAAAGTCAAAGTCGCTCACGAGAAGAAACTACTTAATTAAAATTGATGTTCCCACCATTCTCAGATCCCATACCAACAACAGGACGGTCTTTAACTTTTCCAATTATTCTTAAACTGAACGAGAAGAGTTCCTCCTCCTCCTCCTTTCCTTTGGGACTTAGATTTTTGTTTGTCATGTTATAAACCTTCATATATATTATATACAGTTTTTGAGTAGTTTAGAATTCATGTTTTCCAGACTCATGAATCACAATTTAAATCTAGAACCCCCCGTCCTCTTTAGGCCTACAGATGCAGTCTTTCATGCAGTCTTTAGCCCACAAAACCTTTTCTGAGCTAACTACAAATTGGTTTGCCTTCCTCAAGAAGTCGTTCGTTAGCCAAAAATAACGACATTATCGTTACTCGCCCGGATGAAGGTAAAGACGTGGTCATTCTGAATAAAAAAAGGATTATATTACAAGGTCGAAGCAATTTTGAGTGACAATACTAAATTTTAAAAAACTTGGTCCTCATGACTATTCCACCATGTTCAAGATAGAGGACCATAACAACAGGCTCCTCAAGAATTTGAAGGAGAGAGAGAGAGAGAGAGAGAGAGAGAGAGAGAGAGAGAGAGAGAGAGAGAGAGATGATAAACACGGACACCTATCAATCAATTTTTATACTGCACAGGTTCTTCCTATGGAATGATGTAGCTACGGTTTGCCGAAAATTCATAAAAACTTACTCGAAAAAAGCGCCTCAGTGGCGTGATCGGTATGGTCTTGGCGTGCCACCTCGGTGGCCACGAGTTCGATTCTCGGGCATTCCACTGAGGTGTTAGAGATGTGATTTCTGGTGATAGAAGTTCACTCTCGACGTGGTTCGGAAGTCACGTAAAGCCGTTGGTCCCGTTGCTGAATAATCACTGGTTCCTTGCAACGCAAAAGCACCATACAAACAAACAAACAAACATTTATGCAATTTGTGACGCAGTAACACAGAAGCCTCGCTCTTCTTCTTCTGATTATATATATATATATATATATATATATATATATATATAGATATATATATATATATATATATATATATATATATATATATATATATATATATATATATATATATATATATATATATATATATATATATATATATATATATATATATATATATATATATATATATATATATATAATACGCCGACGACACCCAGATCTTAATTGAAGGCCAAATACTACTTCTTAACTAATGGTTTGTGGTTTGCTTCTTAATGAGAAAAAAACGCAATTCATTTTAATAGGTTCCCGACAATATATATCAGAAATTGGAGACAATGTGCAAATAGATTTTAATGGAAATATGATTAGACCCATGAAAGCTGTAAAATATCTAGGGGCTTATTTTGACAGATATATGACGTTTGATACGCATATAGGTGAAATTATAAGAAAGTGATGGGTACTTTAATTTATTTTAATAGAGTAAAAGATTCATTTGATTCTTCTACGCGTAAAATAGTTGTTCAGTCGCTGGCTATGAGTATAATAAACTACTGTTCAAGAATTTGGGGAGTAACTGGCCCATACACAAATGGAAAGGTTCCAAAAACTTCAAAACTTTGCCGCCCGAGTGGCTGTTGGTAATGTAAAAAAACATGACCACATATCCCCTTACCTCAAAAAATTAGAATGGTTAAAGATAAAAGACAAATATACCTTAGATGTTTGTAATCTGGTATTCAAAACAACACAAAAAATAACTCCTGAATGGTTATATAATTTTCCAACAATACACGCAGTTTATGGGGTTTCTACTCGACAGGGGGAAAATCTGTATGTAGAAAGGGCGAAAACAGTGATTGGCTCCCGCCAGTTTAGTATTCGAGGCCCAGCATTATACAATAAAGTACTTGGCACAATTAAACAAAAATCCTGTCTCTCGCCGCTTTTAATGTACACTTAAAGAAACTAATTTTAAATGGTTCCGATTAGTGCAAGTTTTATTGTCATATTAAAAGTGCTTTTGAAGGCGCTACTGTACTTTATAGATATTGGAGTTAGTTTTAGATAATGCTTATTGATAAGATGGCTTTTATTTACAAATTAAGATATCCTTAGTCCTTTATAATCTGGTATGCTTATTTGTTTTACTTTGTGTTATTTTAATACTATTTGTACATGACTTGTTTTTAACACAACTTATGTGTTCTATGACAATGTATTTTAATACTAAAGTAGAATAATTTTTACTCATTATATTTTAAGTAAACACTGTAATTTTATGAAATTCTTTTATTATTGATGAATTTTATTAATTGCTGAAGTTTCAGTCGATTTGTTGACTCTTAAACAAACTTTTGAATGTCTAAAATAACAAATATTTTAACTATTTGTAAGATGATTTTACTAATCGTAATTTTATATTTTATGAATACCCAATGTAAATATTGGAAATAAAGAACTATTATTATTATTATTATTATTATTATTATTATTATTATTATTATTATTATTATTATTATTATTATTATTATTATTATTATTATTATTATTACTCTCTCTCTCTCTCTCTCTCTCTCTCTCTCTCTCTCTCTCTCTCTCTCTCTCTCTCTCTCTCATTTTGCTCCCTTTAGACGACGATCATTTGTTATTGATCAGCGAGACCTTTCGCATCACTTTTATCATAAAGGAACGCATCAGTGGCGTGGTCGGTTTGGTCTTGGCGTGTCACCTCGATGACCGCGAGTTCAGTTCTCGCCTTTTAGTTTGAGAGGTCAGAGATGTGTATTCCTGGCGATAGAAGTTCACTCTCGACGTAGTTCGGAAGTCACGTAAAGCCGTTGGTTCCGTTGCTGAATCACCATTGGTTCCATGGAACTTAGAAACACCATACAAACAAACAAACAAACAAACGAAGGACGTTCCAACTGTAGTTTCTGAGAGATCAAGAAAAACCTCATGTCAGTAACCCTTTTGAAAAGAGGATATAATACATTATTAGATTTATTACGTGTGAGACCTTTGTCCTTCCCTTATAAAAATGTGTAATATTATTACACGACAGAATTATATCTTTTCGTTTCTCGATGCCTTTGACTTTTCTGAAAGATATCTTTTACTCCTGCTCAGTTTGTAGCTAGGTGAGAGAGAGAGAGAGAGAGAGAGAGAGAGAGAGAGAGAGAGAGAGAGAGAGATAATATCCCCATGAATCGAAATTTAGAAGACATAGGATCTTGGCTAGAATGTATATCAGTTAAGGTCTTTTAGTTTTGTTGTTTACGGAAAGCATTTAATTGTTATAGTACACTTTTTACCACATCTTGGAAATTGTGGCGACTTCGTTTTTTTCGTATAGCGATGAAGAATACTTTATACTAATAGCCTTCATTTTTTCCCAAAGTAATTAATTGAGATGAAAAAAAACATATATCTCTCACGGGAAAGGAAATAAGTAAAAAAAGACAGGTCTTTGAAAGTGAGGTACTTTAAAATCACATTACGTCTCAGTTAATGATCACACGACTCGTGTGATTGAAATAAGAACAGTAATGACGATCTGAGCTTCTCCGGGAAGATGATCATCTCATACGAGAGCCTTTTTAGGGTTATCATCCTTTATCGATTTCTTGCTTCACTTTGGTCTCTCCTCAAGCTCAATCTTTTCTTCCCCTGTAGGGGGTAGTGCCGTCAGTGCACCTCATGCGGTGTAATGTAAGCATTATTTAGGGTTCTTTGCAGCGTCCCTTCGGCCCCTAGCTGCAACCCCTTTCATTCCTCTTACTGTACCTCCATACATATTCTTTCTTCCATCTTACTGTCCACCCTCTCGTAACAGTTGATTCATAATGCAACTGCTTTGAGGGTTTCTTCTTGTTAATCCTTCAAACCTTGTCACTGTCTATTTCCGTTTCAGCGCTGAATGGCCTTAGTTGCCCCAGCTCTTGGCATGGATGCCACAAGTCTATAAATCAATCAGTCAACTTTTTCTTAATGGGATTAAGTCTGACATCCCTCAAGGGCGGGATCTCATGCCGTAGAGTGAGTGAGTGAGTTGGGTTTGCAGCGCCCTGGCAATTGGATCATTGATCGAGATCTGGAGGAATGGGAAAGTGTAATACGAGTAGCTGTTGTTATGATTACTTACAAGTGGCTTTATAAAGTTAGATTTTTCAAAGTAATTCTAACAAACACTTAAACAAATCAAGAAATGCGCTAAGTTTCTTCGGCGCAATCGAGTTTTCTGTACAGTTTATGATAAAGGCCACCTAAAATAGATCTATCTTTCGGTATAATGCTGTATGAACCTTGCCCCATGAAACTTTACCCACGACTCGATGGTGGCCTGTCCTAAATCGTTGCCAGACGCACGATTATATCTAACTTTAATCTTAAATAAGTTAAAAGCTACAAAGGTTAGACGGCTGCAATTTGGTATGTTTGATGATTGGAGGGTGGATGATGACCATACCAATTTGCAACCCTCTAGCCTCAGTAGTTTTCTGTATCTGAGGGCGGACAGGAAAAGTGCGGACGGACAGACAAAGCCATCATCTCAGTAGTTTTATTTTACAGAAAACTAAAAGCATTTGTTATTTGAGAAAGGTTGTCAGAACTAATTTCAAATTAAATGACGTGAATTTCCTAATACTAATATAATTTATACTTGCTGTAAACGAAAGCACGTGATTCTGAGTTATTTACGGGTTAATATCGTATTTTTATACATTACGACAACAAGAGATTACTGCAATAACACAGACAAACTTATCGAGATCTAACGAGTGTCTAGCTAAGGGCCGAGTTGATGAAGACTAACTGTGTCTGTATTTTTGTCATCTTCCTTTCATTTTCATCTTTCATTATCTCATAATCTCGGAGATGAACTATTAAAGTATGTATTAAACGCTCCAGAAATGGTGATCGAATTATATTAACTGTTTTAGGTAACCATCGATTCTGGCAGAAATTTGTTTTGAAATATGAAAAATGAGTCGAAACAAAAGACTTACGATGATTTCTCTTCACCAAATTAACTTGCAATTGTTTTCTTAGTGGAGAATGAAAATACGATTTTTTTTCGATACATAAAACAGTAGTTTCAAGGTTAAAAGAAAATTTTTTAAGTCATTTTCTTTTTATTTGAAATTCTTGCAAGAATAAAATATCAGTAGGGCGTTATTGTTTCTCATGGATCTGAAATACAGTTTAATTTTTTTTTTATTGATTACATTTGATAGTCCATACACAATAAACAAAAAACAAAATAAATGTGATTTGCATATACTTGTATTCAATGCCATAATTTGACATTCATAAATGAATTGCATCATTGGTAAAAGAGAGAGAGAGAGAGAGAATAATGTTGTATGCCTAGCGTTTTGTAACGTACGAAGGGATTCCCTTTTATAACTTTTTAACAAGTTTGGGACGACAACAATCTTTTTCTTATCTCGAACAAACCCAGTCAAAGTTATGGAGGCTGTCATACGGGAACCTCTTTTTCTTTCCTTCTCTTTTTCTCCGCAGGTTTGGTTGTAATCACTCTTGATTATAAGGTTGGCGACAGTTGTGCCTTTTTCCTTTTGTATAATTTTTTTTTACCTGGAAAAATTCACATAATATACACCGACTTTCCAAGTGTTTGTTTGATATTACAAATTACCTGATGTTCTATAGTTATTCTGATACTGGAACTGAGAGTCTTACTTGCTCGTTGTGGTAATATTTCAAACTGCGTCTAGGATGTAGCGAAAGTTTTATTTTACCTAGTCGTATATTTACTTTCTTGCATATACATATTAATACTCACATGAAGTATACATATATATGTATATGTATATATATGCACTATATGTATAGATAGATAGATAGATAACTGGATAGACAATTTTTTTTAGATGTATTCCTTAACGAAAGGCTTGCTATATGACCAGATCGAGCGAGATGGTATATTATTCCCCTGCATCCTTGGCAAAGCCAAAGGGAATCAGAAGCGAGAAAAAAAAAAAGGGTATCGTGATATACACAGGCCTTGAGAAAGAGTTTAGCTGGGGCTTATTGGCGCTCGGAAATTGAGAGGCTGAAAGGATAGTGGATATGTAAATTGAAGGCCACTGGGTTTGTGTGTCAGGCCAGCGGTCATTGTCAGTCCCGGTGGAATCGGTCATCGGGTTGCCCCGGCTAAGGGAATTATTAAATTTGGCAATGCAGATCTAGGCCCTTCCGGCAAATATTGGTTATGGGTGGGAATGTATTGGCTTTTGACTGAAATGCATGGTGTGCTGATGATTGCGCATATGAATGTATCCCCTCTAAAGACATGCAAGATTTGTATGAAAGGAATATGGTCAGTACTATATACGTATTTGTGAGTCCGTGCTCACGCATGTTTGTGTGTTTATGTATGAGAGAGAGAGAGAGAGAGAGAGAGAGAGAGAGAGAGAAGGCCTTCCTTTGTGTTTAATCACCGAGACATCAAAATAGACGATATTTTCAAAGTAAGCCTGTGTCACAGTGAACATTATTCTCCATGGTACCTGGTAAATGAGCGATGTGCGATGGTGTAGTATCGTGCCATGAAGTTGTGATGAATTTGAGTCGAGCTTGTTGGCGTTGTTTGTTTAAGTGAAGCAGTTTTCAAATTCTGCTTATCTCTTTTCTGATGGCTTTCATTTCAACTCTGGATAGTTCCACACCCCGGCTTTCTTCTTCTTCTTCTTCTTCTTC
>NC_087202.1:126253114-126287053 GCF_015104395.2 Macrobrachium nipponense
ACACACGTACTAAAATTAAATACTGCCTATCAAAACGAATGAAAAACAGATTCATCTGCTTTCCAAGGAGAATGCAGACCCTTTTGTCATGAGGATGAAGAGGACGAGGAAAGCTCTCGTTACAACGAGAAATAATCTCTTCGGTGGCTTTGGTGGCCCCGCCTGGGTACCCTCCATTCCCTCAGGGATGGAGCTTCTGAATAGTGGCGGGGGGGTGGGGGTGGAGGGGGTAGAGGATTTGGGTACTCGAACGGAATCTTGAGAAGTTCCTCATCCACACACACACGACAAAAATGAGAAATAAAATGACATAGTACTAAAGTACACTTCGAAAATGTTAGTTCCTTGACAACTAAGACGTAAAGAATGGTTACTTGAACAATTATTCCTATATATATGTAATTCCTTAATTCCTATTCCCAAAATACAGCATAACTGATACGCTGTCGGAGAAAATTAACGGATAACCCTCTCTTCTCGATGAGGTGCGAGTTACCCACGCTCCTAGATCATAAAAAATGCAACTCCCTGATTCTAATGAACAGTTATATAAATAAAGTCACCCTAATTCCTCAATACTCGAAAGCTAGTAGTATTAACGTTCAGAGAGATTGCGTCTCAAGTAGTAGCACTATTTTTATTGTTTCCCGTAACATAAATGTTCTCTCTCTCTCTCGCTCTCTCTCATACAAAAGGTTTTGTATGTTGTTTCGGCTGGTGTCTCTCGACTTCTCTTCCTCCTTTAGGTGTATGACAACTGTTAGTATATTCCCCTGTGATAAGTGTCCTTCACTATGTCCACACTGCTATCAGTCAATAAGGCCTGTTGCTGTCGCCTTCATAATCTATGAATACGCCCCCCTTCCCCCCTTACGTCCTTCCTATCAAGTTGCCTTTCTTTTCCCCCACCTCCTCTCTTGGCAGTGAGTCCTAAGGACAGGGGGGTCCTTTGTGGCAGTCATCATATATATATATATATATATATATATATATCTATATATCTATATATATATATATCTATATATATACATGTATAATATATATATATATTATCTATATCATATATATATCCATGTATATATATATATATATAATCAGAAGAAGAGCGAGGCTTCTGTGTTACTGCGTCACGAATTGCATGTTTGTTTGTTTGTTTGTATGGTGCTTTGACGTTGCAGGAACCAGTGATTATTCAGCAACGGGACCAACGGCTTTACGCGACTTCCGAACCACGTCGAGAGTGAACTTCTATCAACCAGAAATCCAATCTCTAACACCTCAGTGAATGCCCGAGAATCGCAACTCGTGGCCACCGAGGTGGCACGCCAAGACCATACCCGATCCACGCCACTGAGGCGCTTTTTTTTTTGAATAAGTTCTTTATGAATTTTCGGCAAACCGTAGCTACATCATTCCTTAGGAAGAAGAACCTGTGCAGTATAAAGATTGATTGATAGGTGTCCGTGTTTATGATCTCTCTCTCTCTCTCTCTCAAGTTCTTGAGGAACCTGTTGTTCTGGTCCTCTATCTTGAACATGGTCGGAACGTCAATGAGGACCAAGTTTTTAAAATTTAGTATTGTCACTCAAATTGCTTCGACCTTGTAATATAATCCTTTTTTTATTCAGAATGACCACGTCTTACCTTCATCCGGGCGAGTAAACGATAATGTCGTTATTTTTGGCTAACGAACGACTTCTTGAGGAAGGCAAACCAATTTGTAGTTAGCTCAGAAAATGGTTTTGTGGGCTAAGACTGCATCTGTAGGTGTAAGGAGGACGGGGGGTTCTAGATTTAAATTGTGATTCATGAGTCTGGAAAACATGAATTCTAAACTACTCAAAAACTGTATATAATATATGAAGGTTTAAAACATGACAAACAAAAATCTAAGTCCCAAAGGAAAGGAGGAGGAGGGGAACTCTTCTCGTTCAGTTTAAGAATAATTGGAAAA
Source organism: Macrobrachium nipponense (assembly GCF_015104395.2). Classification (NCBI taxonomy): domain Eukaryota; kingdom Metazoa; phylum Arthropoda; class Malacostraca; order Decapoda; family Palaemonidae; genus Macrobrachium; species Macrobrachium nipponense. The sequence continues at coordinate 126,255,069 of NC_087202.1, forward strand.
GCTAAAGACCGTCCTGTTGTTGGTATGGGATCTAGGAATGGTGGCAACATCAATTTTAATTAAGTAGTTTCTTCTCGTGAGCGACTTTGACTTTGGAAATATATATATATATAGTACAATTCAATACTGCGATTAAATGTTGTGTTCTAGCAGCATATCTAATAGCTTTTCAAATTGCCTCTTATATTCTGCGCTACTATTACTCTCTTTTTTTATATAAATGTTTAAAATACAAACGCAATCTCCTATTCGTTCTTTCCAATCTACGAAGGGGAAAGTTAAAGTCTCGGGATAGGAGTATAGTCCAGTCTTTGTGAATTCTACATATATCATCCAATTTTTCTATTATTATGTCAAATGAGAGAGAGAGAGAGAGAGAGAGAGAGAGAGAGAGAGAGAGAGAGAGAGAGAGAGAGAGAGAGAACGTTACGTCTATCTTGTCCTCCAACACTTCTACCTTTGGTTGACAGTCAGAGGCAGAGCAAAAAATCACACTCCTCCATGACGACGAGTGCTGCTGAAATGTCCGTCTTTGCAACCGTCACTCTTGTTTGTCTGTTGGGGCCACGAGCTAGACCTAGACACGAGCGCAAGATCGAGGTCTGACGAAACTCTCACCGGTTCCTCTGGCTGTCAGTGACATTTTCAGCCTCATGATTCAGGACACACGTCTATGAAAGAGTTCTAGAAGAAACTTAAATCATGCAATCCAATGTGCACTTAAATCCAGGCCTACATGAAAATGTTTCTCTTCACAGTCATAACTCAAAGGAAGTGACTTTCACAAGAGATCAGTAACCCATGAAAAATAAATAGATAAATAAATAAACACTACCCGTAAAGCCTTGTCGGTGGCAAAACACCATCTTCATGGAACTCCAAACTACGAAGCAGATCAGCCATGAACAGTATTTTGAAGCACATTAAATAATCTGCACAAATATATCACCGAAAATCTTTTAGTTTAACCCACCAGCCATGGAGGACAATAGACCCAGTTCTAGAAGAAGGAAATACATAAAGCGTAATATTAAAACTGAAATGAATAGCATTTTACTTAACAATTTTCTCCACTCACCGTCCACAAACCACTTAACCCCCCTTCCCCCGCCCCCACTCCCGTTCCCCTCTCATCAGATTTACCGGTTATGCAATTTAGTATAGGTTTACTAAAAACGTTCATCTGCTCATCAATACCGTCTAAATAAGCAGCGATTCTTCCTTGCAAATCCTCCACTGCCCAATTCCAGATCGCTTTTCCCTGTGAAATATCTTGGTGCAATAATTAATCCATCGATGCTCATTGCCAAAACTAAAATCTAAACACTTACAAATCACCACCATTCGCAGCAGCAACAGCGTTGTCTGCCCTTTCTTAACCATGTCTGTCTGTCAGTCAGTCACCACACGAACTTTCAACTTTAACATAAATAAATAATACGAGAGGCTGTCTGTTTGTCTGTCGATGAAATGGACATCCCCCTCGACTTCCACTCAGCTGCGAGCACTGTCACCTAAATCCCAAGGTGTATTATTGACTCACTCCCTGATTTCAACCAGTACCTTTCATTAGCTCAGCACAGCAGGCCTCAAGATTTCACTGGGCACCGCAGTATCAGTTCAGTGGTTTATGTCTCCCGTCTATACCAAAGCCGAGGGGATGGGGGTGGAGGATCGACAAAGGTAGTTGAAATATCAAAGAAGATACAGGAGGGAAGGCTTCGATGATATGGACACCTGTTACGAAGAGAGGAAACATCATTCAGACATATGATGGAAATGGTGATGGCAATGGAAGCATACGTATATTTGTGCGGGGCAGAAGGAAGACCAAGAAAGAGATGGCGTGATTGTGTAGGGAAGATATATTATGGAAGGGTATTGACCGATGAGCGATGCACGGGACGAAATCGATGGAGACGACTCATTCATATCGGCGACCCCATATAAAAATGGGTTATAAAGCTGGGAAGAACAAGAAGAAAAATAGCAAGACAACTCTGCAAAGTAATCCGTTTCGTACCCCTAACCAAAACTAGCAAGTCATTTCATACTAACAAAAATGCCTTACGTTCTCAGGTAGCAGGTCTACGTGGATTTAACAGGTAATGATGGTTAAAACGCTGTCATTTTCATATATACCGTCAACGCAAGCTTCGGCCTTCCCGTCACTTCCAATGTCATCCACTATCTGATCTGATCACTTGGCATCACCGCGCCAACAGGACACAATCAGTAACAAAAACCAATTATAACTTGACTTCCCAGGAGATTAAACTTCAGTTACCTGTCCAGTTTTATTGACAGCTAAGAACGACCAAATAACACCGAAACGGGCAAAACAAGACCAAAGACTGACCCAACACAACGTTTGGAGTTTTGACCAAACGGAAAATGGTAGTTTGTGAAGCTTCTGATGAAAGTGTACAAACGAGGGATTCACAAAGGAAACGGAACCTCAACTGATCCCGTGGGAGGGTGGGTGCCGGGGGAGGGGTGGGGTAGGGGGAAGACGTTCATGTATTGGTCCGTTTTCAGAAAAATCCACAGTGCCTCTATCTGACGACTTCACCGGTAAATTGCAACTGCTGGTTGGTTGTAGAACTCAAAACCCACATTGACCGCCCAATACCTACAGCTAAATCCGAGAACTTAAACGGTTCGACCGCCCCCGCCTCTTTCTCTCTCCAGTTTGCATCTCGGGAGATGCCTCGGCAAAAAGAGAGAGTGGAGGGTGAACTGTCAAACTGAACGCCCCTTTTGGTCAACCTTTTACCTAAGCGGGGTGTGTGTTTGTGTCAGTATTGATTGATGGCTGCATCGAGGTCACCAAAGTACAAAATGATCTCGCATTGTACAAAGAATAAGTCTACTTTTTCGCCCTGAGCAGAAGGAAGAAATTCATTGACGTGAATATTGGTCGAACTCTGACCACCACCAATGTTCCCATATCGGAAAAGGTTGATGCGTCAAAACAAACTCGGATTTCAAAGATTTCTCGACGCCAACAGAAACACAAACTCTAGCTGTGAGATTAGCGCCCTTTGATTTCACTCCGGCCTCGAATATTCAACTTTAACCGGCGTGGCTCTTGTTTTGCTGAAGTATCCATCTTGAACTAATCAGTCACTTCACAACAAACGAAAAAAATATATATCCATATAAATTTGATAAACAAGAGAAAAACGTACCAAGCATTCACCGCTGGGGAGTCAACAGTTAAAACTGAAAAACAAAATTGTTGGATCAAACTAATACAAACATAAATTCCTTCCAAATAAAACAGGAAGAACAGGGGTGATTACGATTTGTGCAGGTATTACAAAAGTCTTTATACTAACCTTTGCTTAATAGACAAATAAACAAATTCATGAGTGTGTGTGTGTGAAACCTGTTGCAGTTTTTTTCTGCTTTACCTTCACAAGGATAATTAAGGCACATAACTGGTACTCACCGAAACATCGCTTCTGCAACCCACCACCGGGGTGCACGAGACGTTCTGCAAATAGAAAAATAACATTCATTAAACCAGCTGGTCACCCCGAAGACAGAAACAGTTGCATGGCATAAACAAACTTCCAGCTAACTACAAAATACAGACGCAGTAGTATCGATGGCAAACATCCAAGGCCGGTACCACTGTTCCAAATTTTGGCGTAATCCCGTGAGCAGCTCAGCAGGAGTTGCGACTAGTGTAAGCACGAGACACAGAGTACTGAGCCGGACAAACAGACACATGGTCAAATGGATTGGAACAATTATTCTTTGCATTGTTCAGTGAGGAATAATGGGCAAATGCGTCAGTTACTTAGAGAGGACTGAAACTCGCTACAGTAACACCTTCTTTTACTGTGTACTGATACCCTCTTTATGTTCGTTTTAATTTCTCTGTATATTTGCGTGTTAAACTGGCATGTGGACAGTTTAACCCATTTCATGATTTACAGTAATTGCGGACGCACAGAGTTCATGAACACCAACCAAATTCCTCACTTGCCGCTGTTGGGATTTTCTTTGACTTTTATTATTTTTTTTTTTTTTTTATGATTCGTGCCCGGATGTTCTGGGCCGATGACAAGGCCTTGAGGAGGTTCGCACTCTAAAACTATCAGGGTGAGATTCATAAAATTTGGTTAACAAAACAGTTTTATTACGAAAAATAAAACATTTTTAATAACATTAACAATACACCGAAACTAAAGTTCCTAGCAGAATTCCACAGTACACGCAGTTTCTTACTACTCTCACTAATTTAATTCAAGGAACCTGAAAACTCTCATGGCTTTTTTATGTGGTAGCACATAGGGTCTTTGATATCAAGTGCTTGTAAAGCCACAAAGTCCACGACTGGACGAAAATTCTGCACAATACGAGACCCATTTTTACTCAATATCACAACAAATAACATTCTTACACTGGGAGCTTTCGTTTGCTGCATAAATCGAGTCCCTCATCGCAGGGATGACACATCTATACATGGATAAAGTTAACTTACAGTTATGATGGAATTCGACCTAGCATGGCGATAGCTGGGAGTCGGAGAATTGAGAGACACACAAAATTCCCGGTACTTACACGGTTCAGGGTCTGGGCAGTAATGAAGCGTCGCTTCGCCCTTCTTCAAAAGTAACTTACGCTTTCCCGCGTGAACTACAGAATCCTTGTAATTCAGGTGGGAATCATCATTTATTTAGACATTACGGAAATCACTTAATCTATTTTACTCCTGAATGTGAAATATGACAGTTACGTTTATTATTAGGATCAAGGAATTGACTCAAAGTTCTGGCTGAAGGCCGTAATTTGCAAATTCTTGAATGACTACGGAGTCCTTGGCTCCAAATCTCTACATAGATAATTTATCTCGTACTAGTGATTAGCAAATTATATTTATTAATGAAAATTCATAACGTCTTCCTTACTATAAGACGCGCTCCTTCCCCGCCATGCATTTAGGAATTGCGTCTTAACTGTCGTGTATTGGACAGCTTTCTGTTTCAATGAATCGCCCGCGAGTCCCTCAGTCTTGCCCCAATTTAACGCAACACTTGTGAAGTTAAATGGCGGGGATTTCGAATGATCAGTTTTCGAAATTCACGACAGCGCTGCAATGCTTAGGATGACGAGCCAATAGTTATTCTTTGGAAGTGTTGTTCACATTATCGTAGCGCACTATCTGATCCAAAGAGCATGCACTCGGTTTTGTCTTCACTGAGTTTAGAGTTTCTTCGCCGACATCCACTTTTTTATATCTTTCAATACTGGATCTATTTCACTCATGGCATCTTCTGTCGCTTCGAGAGGAAAATATGACTGGATATCATCAGCAAAATAAGGAACCCACTCCCACATCAAACACCCCACCCACCCTAACCCCATAATTAACATTACTATCGCTGTACTCAGCAAGATAAGGAACCCACCCACACCAAATACCCCACCTCCTAACCCCATTTTTAACAATAGCTATCGACTGAATTATTGAGAGAGAGAGAGAGAGAGAGAAGAGAGACTTGCCTCACCTAGAATCAGCCTTACAAGTATTCACCACTTAATTTTCAAGGGAGTCATTAATATAATATAGAATACAATAGAGACTGCTGTAGATTGGAAATAAATAAATAAATAGATAAATAAATAATAAATAAATAATAATATATATATATATATATATATATATATATATATAAATATAATAATAATAATCTTACGTTTGGCATTTCAAACCTCTCTTTTGTTATTTATATTGTTGCCTAAGACGGATACAAGCACACGATCGTATATTCTCTGTTCCATCATAAACACTTTCTTTGTCGTAAATTGAATCCTGAATTGAGAGAGAGAGAGAGTAACCAGCCAGAGGGGACAGTCGTGATGGAGTCATGACGGTCATCGAATTCAAACTGAAAATCCCAAAGGTCGATCTTATAGCAAGCAAAATAAATGCCATTATGCTTTGGTACAGATAAACGAGTGAACAGGGATTTTTTTAACGGCTTTTATCAGATGTATATTAAAACAATACGTTAATTCAGCATATGTCAGTTAACCTTACATTTACAGTACGTAAATATACTTTGTAATCTAAAAAATTGCACGTCGTACTACTACTACTACAGGTTGAAACGAATAGACGCCAGTATCTCCGTATCTATCTCGTCTGCTTGGGTCACCTCGGTAAGTGGGGAGGGGGATAACGGATATCTTAGGGGGGTGTTAGCGGGGAGAGGAAGGTGGGGGGGCAGTGAACTTGTATAATTATTGTTTGAAACTGTTAATTACTGTTTGGGTTTAAATTGGACGTTTATGTATAAAGGTATTTTCTGTTGTTGTGGGTTATTAAGGAAGAGGTGTAATGACCGTTTATGACTAGTTTGAGTTTGTATATTACTTGTTGTTGATTGTCAATGATTATTTAAGATGTTCTCTTGGAGAGTGGGGAGTATGTTTGGTTAGTTGAAGTCAAGCCCTATAGGAGATTATTACCTCTCCACCAAAGGATCGTTGTGTGTCTGCTATCCATTATATATATATATCATGTAAGTAAGAAGAAAAACCAAGTCTGTGTTTCTTTACTGCCACAAGCTATCTAGCAGTATGGAGAGTAACTTCGACTTGAAACTGATCCCTGAGTATGATGGCAGAAACGCACAATCGTTATGGAGTGGCTGGAGAAGTTGGAGCTGGTTTGCAAGCTTCGGAAAGTTGATGATGTGGCCAGTGTGATTCCTCTGCGGCTTACAGGTGGTGCCTTTGCAGTGTACTTACAGTTACCCACAGCAGATAGGAAAGAAGGTTGACAAGGTGAAAGAAGCATTGTTAGCTGCGTGTGCTGTTGATCCCTATGTACCTATGAACAGTTTGTCAGTAGGAAGTTGCACAGTGGAGAGGCACCGGATGTCTACTTAGCTGATCTACGTCGACTCGGATCCCTGTTTGGAGGAATTTCTGAAAAAGCTCTTGCATGTGCTTTTGTAGCTGGGACTTCCAGAGAGAATTCGTCAGCTGTTGAGAGCTGGGTCTCGCATGGAGGCCCTCGATCTGGAACAGATTTTGGCTTGGGCACGGGCGGTTCTGAAAGATGACCTTCCTTCTGTTTCAGTGGAAACATGTTTTGGCGCCACAGGAAGCTTGTGTTCTGTGCCAGTAGAACCAACAGTTCAGAAATGTCATGTATGCCTTGGACCAAATCACTTTTGCCAGGGACTGTCTTGCTCGCAACCGAGTAAATGGTCGATTTCGGAGAAGGGCAAAGTGCTATCGGTGTGGTGGAATGGGGCACTTGCGTCAGCTTGTCCGGGAAACGAGCAAGGAGAGGAGGCATCAGCGCCAGCCTCCTCTCCCCAAACCACTGAGTAAGGTGCTGCCAAGTACTGTTTTGAGTGTAGAGGGTCTTCAGTGTTGCATGTTAGTAGACACTGGGTGTTCTCAAGCATCGCTCATGTCTCATGCTGTAAGGCATGGTGACAAGTGCGCAGTTAGCATGATAACTGTGAGTGGGCAAGAATGGGTGTGTGAAGGAATGGGCGTCGTGCATTTGCAGCTTAGTAATGAGCTACTGCCAGCATTTCTGTATGTGTAACTACTCTAATGCCCCTTGGTTTTAATTTCCTTCTCGGCATGGATGGTGTGAGGGCTCTAGGAGGAGTCACTGTCGATACCCAGGGTGGGTGTACGTTTTGGAATGGAAGACACTTTTTTCTGCAGCTGCTGATCGTGAAGGTTGAGGTGGATGAGCGTGATTTTAGTGCAATTTATGATCTTGTGATTAAATGTTGGACAGCTACATGGAAATGGTCTGAGGGCAAGGAGCCTGGCGTCCTGGAGAATGGAGTAAAGGCATATTCTGTACCTCAGGAGGCAAAGGACCTGTATGAATCAGAGCTACAAAAGAAATGGGTTGGAATGATGGCTGGCCTGCTTCCTTAATGATGAGAATAAATATGGACCAGCTAAGGGGCTTATTCCCCTCATGGCTGTTGTACAGCAAAATAAAAAGAAGGTGCGGCCTGTACTGGACTTCAGAGAACTGAATACGTACATTGATGCATTTACAGCAGACTCGGATGTGTGCTCAGACAAACTATGTGAGTGGCGCAGGCAAGGAGTGAATGTATCTGTAGTAGACTTGGCTAAAGCTTACCTGCAAATAAGAATCCATGAGTCTCTGTGGCCATACCAGACTGTATATTTCAAAGGCCAGAGGTATTGCCTGATTCGACTGGGGTTTGGCTTGAATATTGCTCCGATGGTAATGATCTGTTTTAAACTGTGTTCTCCTTCAGGACCCAATTGTAAGAAAGGAACATCAGCTTATATTAATTGACATCTTGGTGAATGAAGATATTGTTAAGGCCAGCCGTGTAAAGGACATCTTAGAAATTTTGGGCTAGTAAAAGTAAGCCACACCAAAGACTTGCTGAAGGGGCTCGAGCATTGGGCCTGAGAGTTTGGGGGGAGCAGGAGAGTCTTTTTTGGAAAAGGGACAATGACCTGGGCAATGCACCAAGATAATTGACTCGGCGAGCAGTGTTCTCATACTGTGGTAGACTGTTAGGCCATTACCCTGTTTGTGGATGGCTGCGAGTGGCGGTAGCATTCATCAAGAGAAGAGTCAATAAAGTCACTGAAGGATGGGACGACGTCATTAATGATGATTACATCAAAATATGTTTGCAGGAACTTCTGGAGAAGGTTAGAAGGATGACCCCTGGTGAGAGGACAGTGGAATGTCACCGGTGACAAATTCAAGATCTGGGTGGATGCTAGTTCTCTTGCGCTTGGTGTTGCAGTGGAAGTTAAATGGTTCCATTGTGGAAGATGCCAGCTGACTGCGGAAAGACGACTCTTGCCACATCAATATGGCTGAGCTAGATGCAGTCATTAAAGGATTGAATCTTGCACTGGCTTGGAAGATACAAAAGGTGGAATTAATGACTGACTCATCTACTGTGCATAGATGGATTTCAGATGGACTTTTAGGAAAAAGCAGATTGAAGGCAAAGGCTAAGGCCGAAGTTGAAATGCTCATCAGAAGAAAGACTGAGAATAGTCTTGTCATTGATAAAGAGTGGTGTGACCTTCCATCTGTCTATTACACTTGTGTCTTCTTGCCAATAATAAAGGTACAGTTTGACACGTGTACCTCAGCGCTGGCTGAGGGACCTTGGTTCATGTCACCAAGATGCAAAACTTGTGTGTGCTTCTGTTGTCCCTGCCATTAGTGATGGAATTAAGGAGATCCATCATGCTGCTGTCACCCAGGTGTGAGAAGAACTCTCTATTTTGTGAAGAAAGTCCATCCAGGAGTTACCAGGCGGCAAGTACAGGCTGTTGTCAAATGCTGTGAGGCATGCCAGTCAATAGACCCGGCCCCAGTGAAGTGGCAGAAGGGTAGTCTTGGAAGTGGATAGAGTGTGGCAGAGAGTTGGCATGGATATTACTCACTATGATGGACGGCCGTATCTTACTCTCATTGATTGTGGACCATCTCGATTTGCCCATCTGGCGTCGGCTCCATTTTCAGACCAGTGAGAGCATCATCGGCAACTTGAGACAGTGTTCTATGAACGAGGAGCGCCGGAGGAACTGTTAACTGACAATGACCCTGCTTTTTCGCAGCAAACTATTTGCTGACTTTGCAAAAAAGTGGTGCGTGCATCTTAATTTTAGATGTGCTTATGTTCCATCAGGAAATAGTATAGCTGAGAGATGCCATCGAACTGTTAAAGTCATTGCTGCAAGGAAAGGCTGCAGCATTGCAGAGGCTGTATATCTGTATATTTTGATGCCTCATGATGACTGCGACTCAACGACTGCCCTGTCAGTATGCTGTATTCTTACCCTGTGAGGGTCCGAGGAGTGGTATCCATGCTCAATGAACAAAGTGGCAGTGAGTGGCCCCTACAAAGCAGTGATTGAGGTGTGGGTAAAACCATCCACATGCGATGCAATACGCAATTTGAAAGAGGCAAGGTTACGAGAGTTTTGTCAGAACAAGCTGTTGAAGTCAATGGGGTTCCACGCCATGTTTAGAGATCTTCGTTCGTGTTCTTCACAAGGATTGATATTGAGTGAGGAAACTACTGATGCTGAGGATGAGGAGCTTCTTATACAGCTTCCTGTTCATGAAGATGAGGGGAAAGAAAGAGGAATTCAGGTCACTGTTTGCTGAGTGCAACGCGATTCCAAGACATTCAACAAGAGTTAGAAGAGCTAGAATTTGTTGTTAATATATGTGAATGTAATTCAGGGGGAGTGTATATTTTTGTTTGAAACTGTTAATTACTGTTTGGGTTTAATTGGACAGTTTATGTATAAAGGTATTTCTGTTGTTGTGGGTTATTAAGGAAGAGGTGTAAATGACCGTTTATGACTAGTTGAGTTTGTATATTACTTGTTGTTGATTGTCAATGATTATTCAAGATGTTCTCTTGGAGAGTGGGGAGTATGTGTGGTTAGTTGAAGTCAAGCCCTATAGGAGATTATTACCTCTCCACCAAAGGATCGTTGTGTGTCTGTATCCATTATATATATATCATTTTTTAAGTAAAGAAAAAAACCAAGTCTGTGTTTCTTTTACTGCCACGAACTTTTCCTCCAAGCAGTAAACAAGACCCAGGCTGGGAGAAAAACAGCAAACATCCTCCCACACAACCGTACCCCACCAGGCCCCATTTCTCCGTCCTTTTAAAGCCGTTTAGTTTTGCCCCCTGTCGTTTTCAATTTGTTGTTTGGAGTTCCCGGGTATGTGAACATGAAGCCTTCTCATGCTGCGAGACTTCCTGATATCACGAGAAGCAGATAAACGCCGTTATTTTCTTCGACGGTTTCGACGTCGAAGTACTCATCGTTCCAGCTCATTGCTTTCATACCCTGGATACGATATTCAGAAATCTATAATTATGATTATCATTATTCACGAAATTATTAATAACAATAATACATACATACATAATGAGAGAGAGAGAGAGAAAATTACGCTAATCCCTTCTGAGTTGACCCAAGAACAAGAGGTAACAGACCCACTATAGTCTATTTCTCTCTCTAACAAAATACTAAAAAATAATGCTTAAGTTATTTGGAAACGATAACAAGACGTGTTATTAGATAATGACTAAAGTGTCATTCTGGTGGACCTGAACAGCGGCAGTCATATAGAGAGAAAGAGAGCCACTTGAGTATGTATGTCATTCTTGAGTTGTAGGATCCAACCTATGACAGGAAATGTTCATGGGCGAGAATACAATCGTGTATGTACATGACTACATGAAACAACATATAATAATTTTGTTAAAACTAATCCGTATCCGTCTATAGGACATTTCTTTATGTATCTACATGTATTTTTGAGCCTATTTCTGTATCCTCTGTTTTTTCAAAATTCAAATTCGTTCTTCTTCAACTGTGGTCAGCTGTGTGTGCTGTAAACTTTAGACCGCCCTCCCCCTACCTCACAGGATCGTTAATTGTGTAAGTGATAAATGAAACGCAGTGATTTTTGTCGACGATAAACATACATCGCCCGTCTGGGTTTTAAAAATAATAATATTGGGGTTATTTTTTAAAAGGTATTGCTACTTTAGAAATAAATATATGACTATATAATTGAATGAAACTGCATCCTAATCTCACGAAAGACTAATGATGCAAGTATGACAAGAGTCTTTCTTCTGTTTCAAATCACATTTGAAAAAAGTTAAGGCTAAAATATTAGCTCTCTCATTTTCAACATTATTCTTGCGATAGAAATGTCATATTTAGTCATGACAAGAAAACAATACTTGGATTCATCTCTGGATGTTGCTGTCATTGCTTAGGTAAAACATAAGTTATCTATCTCTCAGTCCGTTTCAGATTAAAAAAATAAAAACAAGATAATGATTAGTTTTGTATTGTACTATGGACTCTTCTGGCTGGTCGAGGATAACAGCTGATCTTTTAATCCTGCATAAAAATAAGGCAATATAGCCCCATATTACATACCTTAACTATTCTAGCTTCAAAGAAGAAAAAAAAAGATTTGTTTGAAAAAAATTCACAAACTGACAGTGAATGTCTGTTAACCATACGATATACCTTGAAGATGATTAAACTCCAAATAGCTCTCATTTCAAGTTTAATGAACAGGTGACTAAAATCTCACATTAGTACTACTACACACCTGGGTTCTTCGCTAGGTATGGGGCAAAATTCGAGGTCTACAAACAACCAGGTATCGACAGAATGATAAAATTCTGAAGCAGTTTTCAATATGCCTAACACTCGTGCGCAAAAAAATGAGACTAATATATAGTAAAATTAACACAAGAACAAGTAACTCAATAGACTGTGAATGGCAGAAAGCGGCCTTATTGCCGGATGTGATGAGGGCAAGAACAGCATGAAGGTGGCCCCTCAGAAGTTGAACCAGCTCACGTTGGTTTTAGGCGATCAAATGGCATTACGGTACGGTACGTACGGTTGAGATTTATCCTATGTGTACGGTACGGTATAGTTCAGGTATCTGAAAAAAAAACGGACAAATTCCGTACCGTACCTTACCTTAGGGGCTTGGATATATCACTTAGCACTTTACTGGCTAATGCATATTTTAGGCCGCGTCAATAACTTCAATAGTAATTTTAGATTACAAAGGTATTTTATAGTTCAATTTGTAGGTGATAAATAGTACTTTGCATGTGTGTAATTCCTTAATTAATTCCTTAACTCTGCTTGACTATGAACATGTCTGCTTCCCCTGCAAAGTATTAAACTGAGTGGTGCACGCCATGGTACTGGTGAATGGTGAGCTAAGTACAGTTCCTTCATTTGTTAGAGGCTGGGCATTGCACAATGACAGCTATTCTGATCTAGCCAGTTTTTCTGGAGCTTTTCATGGAGATTTTTTTTTTCTTTCTCTGTCTAGGCTGAACAATTAGATTTAGTAAAAACGATTAATGTTTTACATGCAGAGTTGTGACCCCGAGATAAATGTATTTACAAAACCAAACATCTAATCCGTATGATTTTTTTATTACAAATGTTTTCATTTGTAATTTCTTTATCATTTATTTGTTTGTTTCGGTATCTTTAGTTTTACTAATGCAACTTCTTATAAATTTTTATGACTCTGGAAGTAAAGTAAATTCGATCGACTGCTAAAGTTAATTGATTCGGATATATATCAACATACACATTCTAAAAAATAATATTTTTTGTCTACAGTTTACCTCTCTCTCTCTGTATATATATATATATATATAGTAGTATATATATATATATATATATATATATATATATATATGTGTGTGTATATATATATATATATATATATATATATATATATATATATATATATATATATATATATATATCTTGCAATTTAGTAAGTAAGATGCTTGTTCAACTGACAGGCATTATTCCACTACGCTCAGTGGAATAATACCTGTAAGTCGAACAAGTATCCTACTTTACTATATATATATATATATATATATATATATATATATATATATATATATATATATATATATATATATATATATATATATATATATATGTATATATATATATATTCTTATAATGTAAGTTGAACAAACATCCTACTTTACTATATATATATATATATATATATATATATATATATATATATATATATAATACTACAAAGTCCTTTAATATCTAATTCGCTCTACCTCGGAATTAATATATTTTTCATATACGTTTAACCGATGGGGAATTTATTAAGCAATAATAGAATTGGCGATCGACAGACGTGAACCATCGACCTCTCAATTCCAGGCAATCACGGTAATGTGATAGACTTATATATAAATATATATATATATATATATATATATATATATATATATATATATATATATATATATATATTCTTATAATGTAAGTTTTGTAATGCAATTATAATTTTGGTAATATTAGATTAACTTCACCTCAGAACCTGTGTATCCATGTTTATGAAAAGTATAAAAGTGTTTTTTTGTTCAGATTCCCAAATTTAAAGATAACATGTGTTAAGTAGAGTACTTTTCCATTTTGAAACATACATAAGACAGAGAGAAAGAGTAAGCGCTTATATTTAAGCCTCTGGAGAGGGTTGTTTTTCACTTCTTGAGAAGACCTTACCTAAGCTCATTTTTTATCGTCCCCAATCTAGCCTGTAACTACACGTGCAGGGACCTCCCAGGCCACATTGAGCTTCGAGAACCTTCCCTACAATGATGTTATTCATGTTCAACGTAGAGAGATGATGTAATATGTTTTTGCTTTGAACTAGATGCTATTTGCCTATACAATTATGGGATAGAGAACACTGCATTCGATTTCGAGACCTAACCGCTGGCGTGAGGGATAGTATCTCTCTCTCTCTCTCTCTCTCTCTCTCTCTCTCTCTCTCTCTCTCTCACTCTTTCGCGAGACTGTTTCATTAACGTAATGTTACTCACATTTGTATTGGTCACTCTTATAATTCTTAGTAAAATATGTGTTGTTTGTTGAATCTGAACATAGTATTATTTCTATTAGTTTTGTGAAGGCACCCACAAAAGTGTAAAGTGTGTAACAGGCCTTTAAGCTGCAGCTGCGTATACAGGTATTTTACAAATGTTTTTGAAGTGCACTTCAAGGTTTTTATTTTTACCATTGGATAAAATTATCCTTTTCAATGCATTTTTCTTTTTTTTGCTTTGTTCTTTTGACATATCCATTTTTATATGCTTAATGTTGTACTGTCAATGCTTTAATTTTTTTTCATATTATGCATTATGTTTTTGCATTGTCTTAATTTTGTTTAATTAGTTTTGATAATATTCTATTATGTAATTGTTTGAATCTAACACTTGCAAATTAATTTGTATTTGATTAAATTTCATTTCAAATTTAATTATTGCTTTATAATTTAATTTAATTAATTTTCTTGATAAACTTTGATTTAATTTTGCTTAATAATTAATTCAAGAATTAATTAAACTTTTATTTTCAAGTAATAACAATTTTCCTGAGATTGTGAATTTTACTTATAAATTTTGAATTTAGAAATAAATCTTTTGTATTTAAAACTTTATATGAGCATTTCATTTAACCACCAGCATTATATTATATTTTGTTTAGGTAGAAACATAGAGGTGGTAATTGTGCCGTTTTCCCACAAGTAAATCAGAATCAGGGAAATACTTAGATTTGATGTGAGGTAATTAAGATTACCTCACATCTATTCTAATGAACTTAGGCTGATTGTTTTCTTGACTGTTCAGTTCTTGAACAAACTGTGCCCTAAGTACAAAGGGTGTCCCAGACCCAAAAATAAAAGGGTCTCTTGTGCTAACAAGTACAAATGGTAAGTGAAATAACCAGATACTTGGCAATTTGGGTTAACAAATATTAATGGTGTCCAGACACAGTTCTTTGGCTACTTCGTGCACCAAGTATTAATGGTGTCCAGACCCAGATACTCTAGGCCACTTCGTCACAAGTATTAATGATGCCCAGAGACCCGGGATATTTGGCACTTTATGTACCAAGTATTAATGATCCCCAAAGACCAGGGAGGAAAACAATCACATTATCACTCTAGCTTATACTGTGGTGTTAGGAATATATTTTTGTTAGAGAGTGACCATATATTTGTTTTTGCATCTTATTGTAAGAATTGTAGTTTGGAAAAATGGCTCCATTTGATACTCAGGAAATTTTAGCAGCCTCTTCCATCCAAGTGTTATCTGAAACTACTCTGACTAAGGCACAGTGGAGTGCTCTAGCAGTAGCATGTGGTGGTCATGTGTCTAGTAGCATGATAAAAGCAGAAATCAAATGCATTGCCATGCAAACATTGATAGACTCTGGTAGAATAACTGATGATGATGAGTTAGAAACTGGCTCAAGAGTTGTTGAATGTAAGCACAGGCTGATCTTATAAATAAGCAAGTAGAAAGAAACAGAAAAGTGATGCAGATTTAGAACTCAAACCGCATAGAAGCAAAAGAAAGTTTGATTTGAGCTAAAAATGCAGGGTGAAAGAGAGAGAATGCAAGCTGAAAAAGACAGAGTAGGCAGGGAAAACAAGAAAGAAGAGAAGAGAGAAGAAAAAGCAGCAGAAGATAAAAGGCAAAGGATAAAAGAGGAAAGAGAAATTGCAAGACATGAAGGGAGATGGAATTGATGAGAGCTAGATCCACATTACCTGTAACACTGTCTAACCCTAACCATGGTAATAAAGCCCTGCATTTGATGTAGTAAGAGTGCGGAAGTTAATCCCTAAGTTTACTGAAGAGGCTCCAGATGAGTTCTTTGATCACTTTGAGAAAGTGGCTTCAGGTATGGGATGGCCAGAAGATAAATGGTCAGTTTTCCTACAAAGTGTCTTGATTGTAAAGGGAGAAATGCTTATTTAGCCTTAACAGCCGATCAGTGTAAAGACTACAAGGTGCTCAAACATAATGTGCTACAAGTATACCAGTTGACCCCAGAGTACTACAATGAAAGATTCAGAAACTTAAGAAAGGATGAAAAAGTAACTTTCTTGATTACGCTTATAAAGAGAGAAGGTGTTTTAAAAGATGGTTGGAGGCAGCTAAAGTTACAACTTTTGAAGAGTTAGAAGAGTTAGTTGTTTTAGAGCAATATTTTAAAGGTATTCCTGAGCATGTAAGAGCCTATTTGAGAGAGAGGTTAAAAAACTTGACAAAGCTGCTACACTGAGTGAAGACTACAATATAATTAGTAGCAGACGTAATTTGTATTTAATTAAATTTCATTTCAAATGTAATTATTGCTTTATAATTTAATTTAATTAATTTTCTTGATAAACTTTGATTTAATTTTGCATAATCATTATTCAAGAATTATAAAACTTTTATTTTCAAGTATAACAGTTTCCCTGAGATTGTGAATTTTACTTATAAATTTTGAAATTTAGAAAAAATAATCTTTTGTACATTTAAAACTTTATATGAGTGCGATTTTCTTTAACCCACCAGCATTATATTATATTTTGTTTTGTTTAGGTAGAAGTATAGAGTGGTATTGTGCCGTTCCCACAATAAATCAAGAATCAGGGAAATACTTAGATTTGACATTGTAGAAGGAGTGATGTCCTTTAATTAAGATTACCTCCATCTATTTTAATGAACTTAGACTGATTGGGTTTTCTTGACTGTTCAGTTTCTAATAAGGGATTGCTATTACCTTTAAGAGTATTCAGTCGTTTAGTATTTGTGATGAAGGGTCAGGTGTCTGGCTGTAGTGAGGTAAGTAATAACCAGGTACTTGAAAAAACAACTGTGCCCTAAGTACCAAAGGGAAGGGTGTCCCAGACCCAAAAATAAAAGGGTCTCTTGTGCTAACAAGTACAAATGGTAAGTGAAATACGAGATACTTGGCAATTTGGGTTAACAAATATTAATGGTGTCCACCACCGACACAGTTTCTTTGGCTACTTCGTGCACCAAGTATTAATGGTGTCCAGACCCAGATACCCTAGGCCACTTCGTCACAATATATATATATATATATATATATATATATATATATATATATATCTATATATGTATGTATGTTACATATGAAGTAGGATGCTTGTTTAATTAACTTAGGTGGTTGTTTTCCACTGAGCGTAGTGGAATAATGCCTGCCAGTTGAACAAGCTCTTACTTTATATATATATATATATATATATATATATATATATATATATATATAGATATGTATATATATATATATATATATATATATATATATATATATATATATATATATATATATGTATATATATATATTTATATATATATATATATATATATATATATATATATATATATATATATATATATATATATATATATATGAGAGAGTGAGAGAGAGAGAGAGAGAGAGAGAGAGAGTAAAACTGTAGACTAAAATGCTATTTTTTAGAATGTGCATTTTAATTTATATTATTTTTATATTGCTATCCATGTAACCAATCTCTGCAACTTTGCGTGTGTTTATACATCCATACACATATACACACAATTACATGAAGTGGAAAACAAGGGACAATATTAATAGTAATATACCGATGATACACGTCCGATAATGTGAAAGAGAGAGAGAGAGAGAGAGAGAGAGAGAGAGAGAGAGAGAGAGAGAGAGAGCCATGCCAATATTTATCAAGTCACATGATTACTGCTAAATTTCGGCCGTTCATTTTTTCAACTGTCCAAATTGCACACGAATTAACAAGGACAAAAACGTGGGCGAGATCGTATAAAAAGCAATTATACTAATTAAAAAAATGGATATGATGAGGGCAAAAGTTGAGATGAATTAGAAAAAATAGTTATCATCTTAAAAAAAGTTATCATCAAATGGGAGGTGGAGCGTAAAAGTCGTTGTATTAACGCTAAATTTCGGCCCGTTCATTTTTTTAAATCGTCCAAACTGCGAACGAATAAAACAAAAGGATAAAAACGTAGGCGAGATCGTATAAAATGCCATTAATATACTCATAAAAAATGGATATGATGGAGGGCAAGGCGACGTGAATTTCCTTTTAAAAATACCGTTATCAAATGGGAGAGGTCAGAGGTGGAGCGTACAAGAGATGTCAGAGTGGTCACGGATATGGGGGGTGGGCGGTTTAGGGGGATGGCGCCGATGGTGTCGAAGTAGTCACGGATATGGGGTGTTTTGGGGGGATGGCGCCGATGGCGTTCGGTAGCTCACTCTGTTCCTCTAAACAGACTCCTCGCCTTTCCGTCAAGAGCGTGTCTGTCTGTCTGTGTTACTACAAATCATGTGGAATGTGCAGTTAACATGTTTATTTGTGGATTTTGCAACAGTGAACTCCCTGTTAGAGAGAAAGGAAACCGGCTCTCAGGTGGCTAGGCCGATGTGGATCGATAATTTAATTAACCCCAAATTCAATAAATGCTTAAGATACTGAACAACGGGGACATAATATGCATGCATCACTGGAGGCTCCGATGATGATGATGATGATAAATAAATAAGAGAGGAACAAAGTGGTTGTCACCGCGCGGTGAAAATAATTTCAGCGCCACTTATTCTATTCTCACCGCACGCTCGTTCAACCATTGGCCAACAGGTGTGGTCATTTTCACTTCCTGTTTTGTTTTTAGCCAGAAAGGCGCAAATTTCTTCAAATTTTATTGATACTGCAGTGTTTGAAGACTTTGAGTCTCATAATTTTCATGGCATTGTTCCAAACTCTTTGATGAATTAGCTGTTGAAGTCTGGAAGCTACAGCTAAGATCTGTCTGTCTCTCTCCGAGTATGAAAGAGCTTGCTCTAGATCTCTCGAGACCGAGTCTCGATCCTCCCCATGCAACTGATCTATTCGCCTTACAATTGTCATTAACACCAGCAACCATTGTGAACCAGTACGATGACATGTGCATAGCAGTTATGCTATATATTAAAACAAATAGCATTACACTAACTGTAACTACTGTTTATGATAGATAAGTGGAAACAAAATTTTGAAAGTTTGAAAAGCAATATCTATAGTGCTCACAATACTTCATAAAAGCACTACTAAAAGAATGCAAGGGCGAAATGGCGAAACTCGTAGGCCAAAGGTTGAAAAGAGCGTGCGGTGAGAATAGGTAGGTAATTGCTGAAATTATTTTCACCGCGCGGTGACAATTTCCACTTCCATAAAGGAAAGAAAAGCAAGCTGAAATGGAATGAATCTGCTTACGACACGCCGGTCAATGATGCATGCATAGGCTACTAAGTCCCGGTTGTTCAGTATCTACCTGAAGCTAGGGCTGCCGAAGTGTGGAAATGACCTCACTAATACGGCTTATCTTGTCCACATTGTGATTAGATGTGGAGTGTGAATCCACACGTAAAAATTTCCACGCATTTTTTACTTAAAGAGCGTATGCTAGTTAAAATCTAATAATAAATAATGAAAATTGTTTACTATTCTATTTTATAAGTCTCACACACACATATCCATAAAAATAAATAATTAATTTTATCCTTTTTAAGTTGTGGATGCGTTTGGATGTTTATCAGATGCATAACGCTGACCGTTGATTCATGTGCAAACCAAGACCTAGAATATAAGCTAGATCTTGACCGTACGAACTGGCTGGCGCCAGCGTCAGCCAACCTCAGTTACCTACCAAAATTATTTTCAATATGGTTCTCAACAAATCTACATTTATTCTTTTTTCATAATACTAGAGAGTATTCTTAATTTGCTAGTTTTGATGGTATATTTTCTTGAAAATTTTGTGAAATGTATGCATACATTTATACTGCCATTTGGTAGCAAATTATTTTTCAGCGACGCACTTTACAGCTTTACAACACACATTGCAATTTTACGACCTTAGCAAAAAATCATAGGCCTAGTTTATCAGTATAGATGATAGAGCTCATGATTTCGTTGTCAGTTGATATTGCCATAAATGAATGACTATGAGTATAACAACAATAAAAGTGAGAAATTGCATAATGCAGTGGGAATAACTTAAATCCTCATGTAAAAAAATAAAATGGTTCAGTACATTAGCCAAGGTCCAGGATACGTTGCCAGTTTACTTTACTCTAAAAATAAGACATCATTTGCAGCTTCAATTCTTCATGAAAGTTATTGTTATTATGTAATTGCAATGATACAATACAGCGATAATTATTTTTTAAAGTTCACTTGCGAGCATATAACCAACAATGTTAGTTGGCCCAACATATAGGTCTAGTCATTATATATATATGGCAATATTGCCGGATTGAACATCATAATTTATCGTTATATTTCATTACGATGATGTGATTAAATGCCTTATATATATAAACTTGTTGTAAACACCTATGATACTTTTTCATTGTCAAATTAAATCAGTTTCATTGCAGTTTTTCATCATCATATTAAAGAGTGCCGACTGTTGTTGAGAAGTTTTGCTTCTTTTACCCTCTCATAAAAAAAAAAAAAAAAAAAAAAAAACAATAAAAATCTAACTAATGTTTAAACAATGAGATAAACGGAAAGAGTCATTGTTCTATCCTTATTTATCAGTAAGAAAAAAAAAGCTACTGCTTGGGAATTCATACGCTAGTTTTGAGCACTTACAAGATCATGTTAAACAACTTTTACATTTTCTCAAGTTCGATAAAGTCGAATATAATGCATAACTGGCAACTGTCTGAGACAGAGTGTGGATTTTCCTTAGTGTGGAAATCTGGCAGCCCTGCCTGAAGCATTCTACTAGCTATTCCTATTGAATTTGGAAGCAATTTAGTCACATCGGCCTAATCGCCGGTTTCCTTTCTCTATAACAAGAGCTCACTAATGCAAATCCCACAAATGTTACGTAACCATGTTACCTGCACATTCCACATGATAGATACCTAGATATTACTATTCAAGCAGTCATCGAAAGAGGTAAAAAAAGAACAAAAAAATCTACCTTGGTTCTGCTTCATTCACTCATTTCATTCCATGGCCACCACAGTGTTGCCAAAGTGCGGAGAAACGACCAAAAGTGCGGAGAAGATTCGAGGGGGAGTCATTGAATGCAGAGCTGAGGTCTGCCACTCCTCACGTAATGCGCGCGGTAGTCCGCATATATATATTTATGCTTTTAAAACTTTTTTTCCATCAATGAAAAATGATTGAATTATATGATATTTTTGAAAGTACTATATTTTTGAAAAATTACAACCATTTCACTAGTCTCGAGTGTTCACGCGCCAATATCAAATACGATCATGCGATTGTCAATTAAGAACTGATTTTGACAACAGCATATGACGTAACCCAAACGTGATGTTTTAAAATGCATTCATTCTTTAGGTCCAGCAATCTTCAATTTGCGTTTTGTAATTTCATATATATATATATATATATATATATATATATATATATATATATATATATATATATATATATTACATACATATAGTTTAGTAAAATTTAATTAATTTGTGAATTAATCTCAGGGTGAAGGCTGACTTACATTATTGTAAACTTAGTCCATGTTTAATGAGTTTTTATTTTATTTATTTATTTATTTATTTTGAGAAACAACTGCAAATATGCATTAGGCAATTGCATTAGTTGAAGGTGATTTAACTGATTATACCGAATAAGTTTCGATATAAGTATGCTAGGAAGTGGAAATTAACACTTACACAATCCCGGTGCGGAGCTATAATTTTCTCGGGAATGATGGGCGGACTTTGTTTCGGTAACCCTGGTCCGGCCATCGCATTACAGACGACAGGCCCCACTGGCCATGTCCGGTGCTGCACCCAGAACGCGATTTGGCAGTTGGCCATTGCCTTCAGTACGTTGTCTTCACACTATGCGATTGTTTCCTACTATAAGTGCGACAGCAGTAGACTTCCACAGTTCCACTGCTTCTGGTGATCGGGTGCATTGGGTATTGAAAACATTTGAGGGATATAAATAGTGTTATTCCCGTTGCTGAATAACCACTTGTTCCATGCAACGAAAAAACACCATACAATAATAATAACAATAGTGTTATTCGTAAATAAGAAAGAACTACAGGTATGGATTGCTTAAGTATAAACTACTGAGAAATGATTTACTAAATGATTTGCTGTTTTTTTCATTAAGGTTACATTACGTTTTGATACTCGAAATTATTAGAAGGTTTATCGGCAGATTATTGATATAAAAGAGGACTAAAAGCTTTGATTTCGATATATATGATTTTTTTAGAAGTTTTTATAGTTAACACTTACGTTTTACTTACATTAATTAATGAAACAGAGATATGGATTTTTTTTATATCAAAGTAAAAGATTTGTATAGATATATCAGTTATACTTTTGATAAATAAGAGATGTTTCAGCTAACACTAGTTGTTTTCATTTCTCCTTTTAATTTCTATATGGAAAAGCAAATTTACAAGGAAAGGTCCATATTTATTTCCTCTTACTTGATGGTAACTGCCAGTTGTTGTGCTGGCGAATATCATCTCTGAATGTCGTATTTCTTTTAGCGACTGGTCATGCAGATGTGACCAAGAGTTCCTCAAAGGTTGTTTTAGACATTCTGAAGTATTGCAAAATCTATCATTATCTCTCTTCAGCTCCTCGAAAATTGTGACAAATGCACCGTACAAGTGCCTTTGTGTATTCAAAGGGTGTACCGAGTGAATTCTAGGTTTTCTCTTCTTTTTTCTCAAATGTAATAAATAAAGACAATTTTCTCTTCCTGTATATGTAGTCACCACAAGGCTGAGAGCAGACTGGGCAAGCGCTTGTCAAAAATTGGACACTTTGTGCGGCAGTCGGACAAATGTACGATTTGCGCAATTTTGTGTCGCATTTAGATCCGGCACCACAATCGTATCTTGGTGCGACTAGAATCGCATAGTGTGAAAGGGCCCGATTCAGCAGCAAGAGGGAACGAACTATTGTGCGCGACAGTACCATGTATGGCTTATCTAATCCATGGAGATGGGTATAGATGTTTTTAGTGCCGGAACTACTAAAACAATTTTTAGCTGCTCCATTTATTGATTGAACTGTGCTGATTGCTCGTAAAAAATATTCTTGAAAAGTCTGTTGTTATTGTTAGATTGAACGTACGACTGCCTGTACTTTATGCACATTTTCAAAGTAATATAAAGTAATTTACAATTTACACTAAAGACACAAGTTAAAGTTCGGTAAAGAGATTTCGTTTCTGGAAATTGCTTTCTCGTTGTAACAGCCTATTAACGAACGAATAATGAGACCACAGGAGCTCGAAATGATTTTTGTTTGAATTAGTATTTCTTATTAGGCTTCCATCATGCAGACGATCTAAAAAGTCACATTTGAAGTTATTTTACATGGTGTTTTGTATACTTCGTTCATTGTTTACCTTGGCGCGTTCGTTTCAACTTTGTGCGTTCATTCTGATTGGGCCGTCGCCCGCCCGTCCCGGACGCCTGGCGGGCCGTCGCCCGCCCTCCCCGGGAACTCCCGACGTCCCAGGCGGCCGTCGCCCGCCCGGCCCTCCCGGGACGCCAGGCGGCCGTCGCCCCGTCCCGGGACTCCGGCGGGCCGTCGGCCCGAGTCCCGGCGCCGGCGGGCCGTCGCCCGCGCGTCCGACCCGCCCGGCGGGCCGTCGCCCGCCCGCCTCCCCGACGCCTGGCGGGCCGTCGCCCGCTCCCGACGTCGGGCCCGACCGCCTGGCTGGGCCGTCGCCCGCCCCCCCTCCCGGGACGCCTGGCGGCCGTCGCCCGCCCGTCCCGGGACGCCACTGGCGGGCCCGTCGCCCGTCCCGTCGGGACGCCTTGGCGGGCCGTCGCCCTCCCGTTCCCGGACCCGCCATGGCGCCGTCGCCCGCAGTCCGGCCCGTCCCCGGGACGCCAGGCGGGCCTTCGCCCGCCCGTCCCGGACGCCAGGCGGGCCGTCGCCCGCCCGTCCCGGACGCCTGGCGGGCCGTCGCCCGCCCGTCCCGGGACAGGCGGGCCTCGCCCTGGGCCGTCCCGACGCCGGCGTCCGTCGCCCGCCGTCCCTGGGACCCGCGCGTCGCCCGCCCTCCCGGGACGCCTGGCGGGCCGTCGCCCGCCCGTCCCGGGACGGGTCCTGGCGGGCCGTCGCGTCCCGGGAACGCCTGGCCCGCCGTCCGCCGCCGTATGCCGTGGGACGCCTGGCGTCCGTCGCCCGTTCCGTACCCGACGCCTGGCGGGCCGTCGCCCGCCCGCCCGTCCCGGGACGCCTGGCGGGCCCGTCGCCCGCCCGTCCCGGGACGCCATGCTGGCCGTGCCCGCGCCCGTCCCGGGACGCCAGGCGGGCCGCGCCCGCCCGTCCCGGGACGCCTGGCGGGCCCGTTCGCCCGCCCGTCCCGTCTGACGGCCGGCGGCCTCGCCGCGTCCCGGACGCCCGGACGGGCCGTCGCCCGCCCGTCCCCGGACGGCCGGCGTCCGCCGCCCGTCCCGGGACGCCTGGCGGGCCGTCGCCCGCAGCCGTCCCGGGACGCCTGGCGGGCCGTCGCCCGCGACCTCCCGGACGCCTGGCGGGCCGTCGCCCGCCCGTGCCCGGACGCCTGGCGTCCGTCGCCCGCGCCGTCCCGGGACGCCTGGCGGGCCGTCGCCCGCCCTCCCGGGTGACGGGTCCTGCCTGCGCCCCTCCCGTCCCGGGACGCCTGCGCCGTCGCCCGCCCTGCCGGGACGCCTGCGGGCCGTCGCCCGCGCTCCCGCCCGGGCGTGGCGGCCGTCGCCCGCCCGCCGTCCCGGGGCGCCCTGGCGGGCCGTCGCCCGTCCCGTTCCCGGGACCGCCTGGCGGGCCGTCGCCCGCCCTCCCGGGACGCTGGCGGTGCCGCCCGCCCGCCGCCCGGGACTCCTGGCGGGCCGTCGCCCGCCCGTACCCGGGACCGCCTGGCGGGCCGTCGCCCGCCCTTCCCGATCCCTGGACGCCTGCGGGCCTGCGCCCGCCCGTCCCGGGACGCCTGGCGGGCCGTCGCCCAGCCGTCCCGGACGCCTGGCGGGCCGTCTTTCGCCCGCCCGTAAAACCCGGCCCGGGACGCCTGGCGGGCCGTCGCCCGCGTCCGTCCCGGGACGCCTGGCGGCGTGCCCGCCCGCCCGTCCCGGACGCCTGGCGGGCCGTCGCCCGCGCCCGTCCGGGACGCCTGGCGGGCCGTCGCCCGCGTCCGTCCCGGGACGCCTGGCGGGCCGTCGCCCGCCCGTTGGGCCCTGCCCGGGACCCGTCCGCGCCGTCCCGGCGTCGCCTCGCCCGTCCCTGGACGCCTGGCGGGCCGTCGCCCGCCCGTCCCTGTGTCGCCGTGGGCGCCCTCCCGTGCCGTCCCTCGCCCGTCCCGGGTACTCTGTCCTGCGCCCTGCCCGTCCGTCCCCTCCCGACCCGTCGGCGCCCTCCCGGGACTTGGCAGCTTTTGCCCGCCCGGGCTCCCTATAGAGAGTAACACCTCTGCTTAACCTTAGAACCAGAATATGCCACTGAATCCTTTCAATTCTCCAGGCCTTCTCTCAATCCTCTGCTTCTTCTCTTCGCATGCCAGAATCTTCTCTGAATCCTCTCCTTCTTATCCTTGCACTCCACAAATCTTCTCTGAAGTCTCTGCTTCTTCTTCTGACGCTCCCTGAATCTTCTCTTAATCCTCTGCTTCTCCTGCACTCCACCAATCTTTTCTCAATGTTTCCCTTCTCCTGCTCCTCCCCCAATCTTCTCTCTATCCTCTGCTTCCAATCTTGCCACTCCACCAATCCTTTCATTTTCCTTTCCCTTTCACCAATCAATAAAACTCTTACAAAACGTTTTATACTTATTTCCAGATAACTTTCATTTCCTTCAACCATTAACAAACAAACTTATTACATATAAACATCAAACCTTCCATATAGTACACTTCAAAAACTTTCATCAAATACAAACCTTTACTTTTCTCAATCATAAAATCAAGTATTGCACTTCACTCTTAAAATCCATTCCAAACTAAAATCAATTCAACACATGCATTTATCAAACAAGTCCTTTCAATTCCAGTTAAACTCCAATTATTTATCTAAATAACAAAATTTGCTAAAAAAATTCATTGTGTAAATGAAAATCGTACTTTCTAGATAAACTTTATTGATTTCAATAAAAAAAAAAAACTTTTCCATACAACAAACATCCTCCTCAAATTTTTCACATCTGATCCGTCTTCACAAGGCCAGCTTAGACTTGGTCGCTCCATTCCTTGAACATGGACAGCTGCTCCTTCATTTTCCACTTCTCTTTCTCCACGCATCTCTAATTCCCAGGCAACTTCTTCAACTGGCAAAACCAATTTCTCCTTCGCTCCTCGCACCTCTCCAACCTCATCTTCCAACTGGTCGTTCCGTTCGCCTGAACACCGCTCTTCCTATCCAGCCACTTGAAGCCATGATTTCCTTCCTCTACAAGGCACCTCAGCTCCTTTCTCTTCAGTTTTGCAACCTCAACTTCACAATGGAGTCCACACCTTTCCTTCCTAAGGTCTTCCACTTTCTTCTGCAGGAGCTCGAACCTCCGACCTCGGCGCTCCTGTCCGATTAGCGCTTTTCGGTCGCGTCTTTTCGTTCCTGGTACGAGCCTCGCCATCCGCGCCGCTTCTTCCGCTCTTATATCTGCAGGGTCCTTCTCCTTCTGTCGTAGCAGTTTCTCTTGCCTCTCAACCTGCCAGTTTGCCTCTGGCAATTGCACTGTCGGTTCCCTTATCCTCTCACATTGGGCATCTTTTGTGTAATCCATCAACGGCTCATTTTCTTCTGTGTCTTGACAATCTTGTCTTCCAGTTTGCTGTTTTCCATCTTCACTTGATCCTTCTCCTTCACAAACAACGTCTCACCTTCGAATAAGTGGGCCCTTTCTTGCCAGTTCCTGTTCTTGCAACACCTCCTCATTATCTGCATCACACGAGTGCTTTCTTCCTTTCCGCCCCGCCGCCTGAATCTCTTCATTGTAGTCAAGCCTCTGTTGCAGCTCAAAAATTATCCTGTCCAAGTTCACCTGCTGCTCTCTCTGGTACTGGATGGTGTCTCGCAAGGCCGAAATTCTCTCCTTCAATTCCATTTCCTTGGGGCTCTTCACCTCCATCATCAGGAATTACGAGGACCTCACCAGTCAATAGGCAGCCTATAACAACATCACTATCCTTGCGTCACACTTCTCTCCGTATTTCAAACAACATCTACACAACAACGTCACACAACAGCTGCTGCCAAGGCCAGGTAATTTTGCCCCACATTTTCTTCAAACTGGAATATTTCCCACTTCATATACTCTCCTCTATCTCTCTCGCTTTTTCCTTGATTTTCAATATTTTACAAGAGATATTTCGATTTATCGAAATATAGCAAGAAACATTCTGAAAGATTTTTAATCATGCCTGTAGGTTTTATAAATTGCTGCAATTTTCTCTCTCTCTCTCTCTCTCTCTCTCTCTCTCGGGATCTTTTTGCAGTAGTATCTTTTTTGTTTGGTCTCTTATCGTCTTATCTATTAAAATATATTTAGGGATTTTCCCTTTATTTACCTTTTTGTCTACAAGAACAACAATACTAACTACAGGCGGGCAATTGGAACTGAGCAAAAAAAATGACCATTTTTTTAAGCTACGTTTTATTTTTATTGAATTTAACAAAATAACTAAAAGATATCATTCTAAATGAATTAGCCGAGACATCAAGAGAAATAATAATATTATATATAATAATCAACTTCTCAACCATAATGATTTTCAAACACTATAGGTAAGTTTTAAGATTTAAATTTATATCATATGGATAACAAAGAAAGGTAAAACGAAATTTAATTATACTCAATTTTGTCCTATAAAAATTAAAAGTGAAAATCAGATATAAAGGAGTACAATTTTATTACAGCATAACCTGATTCCTAAATTGAAATCAATATAGAAATAAAGTAGAAAATCCAAACAACCCTATTTCTATATAAGGCGACGCATTTGGTGTGAATGCATCCTTAGACACAAATGTAATTAATACTGTTTAATACGGATCATAATGACAACAACTAAATACTGTGCCTCTCAATGATGTGTAACGAAGAAACTGTTGCAATTTAAAAACAATTACAGAATCAATAATGTCGTCAAATAATAAATACAACAATGAAAACGACATGACTTGTAAGGTTAAGAAAATGAATTGCAGAAGCGTGCTTGAATAAAGAAAAAAAAATATCTGCGTAAAACACGTTCCAGGGAAATTAAATACATAACCCACACTTCTGTTAACATCATATAAACTGTAGATTCCATACCTGATCGTCTGTGTGAGGTCACAGATGCAGATGGAGGTTGGACATCCTACTCATTGTATATTATCATACTAATAATAATGATAAAATATTGACACTAGCTCACGTGTTTTTTGTCATGTTCTTTTACTTGATTACCAGTTAATGCAAATGTTTTGGAAGACCATGCATATTTCAAAGGTTTAAAGTGAAAAGTTAAATTTATAGTATCTCAAAATTAAATGAAAAAAAAGTTATATTGGTTCAAAGTTATCTGCCAGATTGTCGGAAAAATGTGTTGTTTTTTTTTAGTTTAACATTTAGTCAAACTGAAATAAGCCTTAAATTTGAATATAGAAGGCTTTGTAAATATCACTACTTTTATTTGTTATTTTGAAATAAAGGGAATTACAAAACGCGCTTCATTCCAAGAAAAGAAGAAAACAGATTAAGGTAATAAAGTTGAGACAGAATAAGAGCACAGCAGTTAAGAAACTAAGCCTGGAATATTAAAAGGGGGGCCCAAAAGGTAGAAGAAATAAGCCCTGATAGAATTAGTGGAGCTAAAGCTGCAGTCTACGATGGCCATATACTAGGCAACTTAATTCGCCAATGTAAAGGTAGAAGCTAGTGGTTGCTAACCCTCCCCTAAGACAGGAAATGGTCAGGGAACGGCAAGGACCACGGCAGTTGACTTCACAGGAGAGAAAAGTTAAATTCCTACAATAACATATTAACTCTTTTACACATTAGAATTAGCTATAACTACATCGGCACTAGAAAACTTCTTTGGTTCTTGAAACACAGAAATTGAAGTTAAGTTATTTTCTATTACAATGCATCTTGAAAACAAGGATGAAAATATCCTTACGAAAAAAACAAAAATATAGTAAAATTGATAATAACTGATATTTTGCAACTGATCTGTGCTAGGAAGAAAATAAGAACACGAGGCTTCTTCACACCATAATCTAGAAAGAACTTAATAAGTTATCTCTCTCTGTCTTTCTCTCTACTTATCGTTGTCTTGTTATATTCTGTGGTTCTGTCTTTCTCTTTTCCACCAAATATGAACCTGTTATATTGGTGAAAGTATCCTAATATTTCATGTTGTTTTAGTTACTAACATTTAGTAAATAAAGAAAATTATATATGAGCCGTAATTTTTAGTGTTATTGCTCATATCGCCCGCCTTCTTTATGGAGGTTGGCCCAATCATGAATTGTATAAGTATAGACATGTATCTGTGTGTATGGTTGCTACCTCAATAAAGTAAGTGAACTGAAAATTTTGCTAATTTGCTGATAGAGATCTTCTTATATATATATATATATATATATATATATATATATATATATATATATATATGAATAACTTGATCACGAAGTATATAAAACGTGATGCTATTATAAATGAAGGTTTTTTTTGCCGACGAAGGAAAAATGAAAAAGCGAGATAGCCGAGTACTTTCGGTCCTATTCGGACCCTTTGCTCAGTAAAGGGTCCGAATAGGACCGAAAAGTACTCGGCTATCTCGCTTTTTCATTTTTTCCTTCGTGGCAAAAAACCTTTGTACTATATATATATATATATATATATATATATATATATATATACATATATATATATATATATATATATATATATATATATATATATATATATATATATATATATATATATATATAAGAACATCTCTATACATCTCTATCAGCAAATTAGCAAAATTTTCAGTTCACTTACCCTTATTGAGGTATATATATATATATATATATATATATATATATATATATATATATATATATATAATATATATATATATATATATATATATATATGTGTGTGTGTGTGTATATATATATATATATATATATATATATATATATATACTATATATATATATACATATATATATATATATATATATATATATATATATATATATATATATATATATATATATATATATATATATATATATAAAGAGGTGGCTTGCTGCTTTACAGATCATCACTGTTAACACTGTTGGTGAAAGTTTTGTATCGATCTCGTGGACAGTCATGTCAGTATATAAGATTTAATGATCTATAGGAAATGCTATTTCATAAATACTAAGTTCCTAAGCACTTTTAGTGTCATATTTATTTCGCATATTTCCTTAAATGCACATTTTACACTCAAACCCAGTTTCGTCAACAACAAAATGTTTACGACCACTCTCTTAATTAACGTTAATAGATTATGGATACTTTACTCTATGCTCAAGAAAAATACCTGCTGCCCACTCCTCCTTCCTTGGCCTGACGGCGCAACATCTATTGGATGTTCCGTTAGTTACTTGTTCAACTGCTTCAGGACCTTTCACACTGTCGTACGTAAATGCGACACGATGTCGACCAACATGCGACTAGCAGTGGACTATTATCTCTAATGTATGTACTTTTCACACTATGTCGGTCCGGCACAGTGTTGCCAAAGTGCGGAGAAACGACCAAAAGTGCGGAGAAGATTCGAGGGGAGTCATTGAATGCAGAGCTGAGGTCTGCACTCCTCACGTGTGTCGGCGCTGTAGGTCCGCATATATATTTATGCTTTAAAACTTTTTTTCATCGATGAAAAATGATTGAAATTATATGATATTTTTGTAAGTACTAATATTTTTGAAAAATTAACCATTTTCACTAGTCTCGAGTGTTCACGCGCCAATATCAAATACGATCATGCGATTGTCAATTAAGAACTGATTTTGACAACAGCATATGACGTAACCCAAACGTGATGTTTTAAAATGCATTCATTCTTTAGGTCCAGCAATCTTCAATTTGCGTTTGTAATTTCATATATATATATATATATATATAATATATATATATATATATATATAGATATATATATATATATATATATATATATATATACATACATATAGTTTAGTATAATAATTTAATTTGTGAATTAATCTCAGGGTGAAGGCTGACTTACATTATTGTAAACTTAGTCATGTTTAATGAGTTTTTATTTTATTATTTATTTATTTATTTTGAGAAAACAACTGCAAATATGCATTAGGCAATTGCATTAGTTGAAGTGATTTAACTGATTATAACCGAATAAGTTTCGATATAAGTATGCTAGGAAGTGGAAATTAACACTACACATCCCGGTGCGGAGCTATAATTTCTCGGTGATGTGCGGACTTTGCGGTAACCCTGGTCCGGCATCGCATTACAGACGACAGGCCCCACTGGCCATGTCCGGTGCTGCACCCAGAC
>NC_087202.1:126287553-126329027 GCF_015104395.2 Macrobrachium nipponense
CCCTTCTCCTCTTGGAAAGTTCCTCCTAATAAAGGGTCTGACGCAATCCAGAGTACTCAGGATCTCAACGTTTTTCGGTTACTGAGCCACTTTTACCTTTGAGATTAATCCCTTTTAAGAGGATTTCGTTTTATAAGAGGTTGCGAAATCTCTCTCCTCCTCCACTAGAGCTTTGGAATCTCTCTCTCTCTCTCTCTCTCTCTCTCTCTCTTCTCTCTCTCTCTCTCTCCCCCCGCTACGATAAGCATTTAAAGGAAGACTGGTCGAAACATTTCTTGCTAAAAGCCAGCTTCCATCTGTAAAAGTATTTCTTAGATTCATAACGGATATCTCACCCGATACATCAACATAAATCTTTAATAAACCAGAACGTATTATTTTACATTCACCTTTTATTTAAAATCAACGTTGTGTTTCCATATTATGTCGTGGTCACTGAACAACTCTTCTTATTGTTGACGAGATCGACAGTCATTTGACTGAAATCTCGGCCACTTCGTCAACTGCACTACTGCTACATGAAGAAGAAAAGCAATCCTTTGTTTCCTTTTGGGGGGATTTTTGTTTGTTTGTTTTATTTGAACATCACCCTCAGAAGAATGTTTTTTATCAGTGATTCGGTGCTGCTATTCTCAAATTAATGCCATTGATACGACATGCGGAGGCAGTATGAAATCGCTATTTCTGAATTTTCCCCTTGGGTTTATAGCCCGCTGACTGTCCTAACGGGTTTTCAGCTGAAGAAAGAACGAAAGGAAACAAGAATACCTTAGAACACAGTCTTTATACAAAAAATAAGGCATTAAATATAAGAAGTTCTGGACAGGTACATACCATCGTAATAACCAAGGAGCTGCCCAGGACTAATGCCATTCATGATTATGATGCACATCAGGACCTCGAGGAAAGGAGGACCTAGCGACAGTTGTCAATTATAGATTTGCCTACTCTTAGGGAGTAACTAATAAAAGAGCAAAGTTTACAAGTATTGTTTAGATATGGAAGTCCGTTTTTTCTGAAATAACTACATTTACTTTTTGCTTCCTAATGAATGGAAAGGCAGGTTCATTCGACAATTTTGTCAATTTCCTTTAAGGATAGGCAAGAGAAAGCTGTAAATAATATTGCATGAAAAGTTGTAACCAATTATTATAAAAAGAAACCCAAAATAGGCTTCTGTCGTTTACTGCAATTTTCTTTTATCTTGCAAAAGTTATTAGCACCTTGATTCACTTCGAACCGCGGAAGCGGCCGAGAAGGAAAATGTATATAAAAAAAGAGAGTTCATTTTCTCCTTGATTACTCTCGGCTTGGGTCATGTCAGAAGCCCCCTAAAGATATATGAAAATATATTAATTCCGAGGTAGAGCGAGTTAGATATTAAAGGACATTGGTAGCTCGATGTATGTATATGAATCACGGTAATGTGATATGACTCATATAATGGCTACGTGCTGTCAAAAGCACTACAACGTTATCGAGGTCGAGGTGGGTTGATGCAGTCTCCAAACAACGAGATGATTCGCCTATCCAGAAAACTCTGGGAGGCAAAAGACTTTACCCTTTCAAAAAGGCTTTGTGATATCTTGCAAATCTCTAACGAGCTTGCTAGGGATGGTAGGTGAAAAAATTTGCAGTATCATACATTTCAACTTGTAGGTTAAATCAAGATGGACTGGAGCACTTTTTTTGACAGTATACGGCAAATGGGTGTATGTCATCAACACTCATCACCCGTTGAATTTAAGCACCGAGTTAAAGCCCATCTCCTAGGAAAAGAGAGCACTCTGTTAGGAGCAAAATACAATGTTGAAAATTCTATTTTCCAACGTGATAACTGAAGGACGCACTTCTTACGAGGTTGAAGAAACTTTTCTCCAGAAAGAGTTAAGCTTATCGGCAATATTGTTTTGTTTGCCAATGGAGGAACTGCTGAATGACAATGAAGACAAAACTGTGGAAGAAGAAACGTAGAAGATGCCACGGAGGAAGGAGGCTCGTAATACGTGGGAGGTTTTATTGTCCGTAAGTTTCCCGAGTATGACTTTCTAGGAACTAAAGCTACCGAAGGAGATGGCACATGGGTTGGCACTGTAAGTAGCTTCTCAAAGAAAGTGGCAAACAAAATGTAAAAGTTGGTAAGTTAATTGTTAACCTTATGTACTTATGTATTTAAGAGTGTGAGTTGTATTATAAAAGTGATAAATGTTAAGTTCCTCGTTTTAAATTCTAGCTTTAATTAAATGAATGTACGTATGGAAATGAACATGGTCAACATGTGTTTTATTTACCTAAAAGAATGAATAATAATTTCTAATATCAAAAAGAGACAACGAGGAAACAGGCGAAACGTTTTCCTATTTGCTCAGAGCTTGGACGGATGAGCTTGTACACAGGAGAGAGCAAGTAGACCGGCGTACGTCACGTTTCTTAACCACCATCTCCTCACCCTCCTTAATCCTGCACGTGAGAAGACCTTTTATTCTCTAAAATTTGATTTAGATGTTCACGACAGGAAGTCATCTCTACAAGAACTGATAGAAGGCACCCAGGTCGTGCACAGAGAGGATAACTCAGGTCGCCTCTTAACAGCTGAAGCGGTAAGGAGCGCTAACCAGAAACCGACCTGAATATTCAACACGAGGCGGATCATATACCCCTTCCAGCTCCAGCAGAAGCGGGAACGCGCAAGCCAAACCAGGGGGAACATCGCGCCCCTTAGAGGACACGAGAGTGCCCAGCGAAGGCCAAGTAGCATGCTTACACAAGTCACTGACCATTTGGAACCTACACACACACACACACACACACACTCAAATTTAATATTATACACATTTTATGTATAAACAGACTTTGTTTATATTATGTACTTTTACTTATGCTATAAACTAGTTTTTTTTCGTTTCTGTATTCATTTGCGCATTTCTGCATGTATTTTTTGTATTTCTGCATTTATTTTTGTAGTTTGCAAACCAATATGCAAAATTTTACTAAATTTTAACACTACCTATGGAAACACTAGGACATGGTATTATATTTTGAATATCTATTAACCCCGTGTTTAAACTTTCAGTTTTGTTGTCATGCATGTTCTCATGCGTGTTCACAAAACAACGCCCTCAAATGGGTCAGCTGTAATCCTTGACCAACCAGTATACCCATACCTCAAAGTCATTCTTCCCACACAGTGATATAAATAGCCGAAAGGCCAGATTGTAAGTCAGTAGTCGCTTAATAATGCCACAAAGCGAAACAGCTGTCGCAACAAAATTCAATAAATGGAAGGAAGTAAGTCACCAAAAATAGACGAACGAGAATCGAAAACAACTCTGTCGGTATGAAGGTACCTGCAAGAAACTTACGATGTCACCAAAGTAATTGCTTTTAACGATATTTATATATATATATATATATATATATATATATATATATATATATGTATATATATATATATATATATATATATATATATATATATGTATATATATGTAGTGTATATATATATATATATATATATCTATATATATATATATATATATATATATATATATATATATATATATATATGTATGTATATGTATATATATATATATATATATATATATATATATATATATATATGTATGTATATATATATATATATATATATATATATATATATATATATATATATATATATATATAGATATATATAATATATCTATATATATATATATGTATATATATATATATATATATATATATATACGTGTGTGTGTGTGTGTGTGTGTGGTGTGTGTGTGTGTGTATGTATATATACTGAATCTACTCTCATATTTAAACACACGCATATATATATATATATATATATATATATATATATATATATATATATATATATATATATATATACATATATATATATATATATATATGTGTGTGTGTGTGTGTGTGTGTGTTTGTGTGTGTGTATTAAATGAATAAATTGATGTGTTAGTGAATTACGTGATATCACTTCTCTGGCTTAGACAGAGAGCACCTAGAGATAGCCTTCTTGAAAACGAAGGAATTTGATGTGTGTGCATTATTGGGCTGATGGCTGTTCGAACTGTTGCCATGGGCGATCTTAGGGTGTGGCGGATGTATGCATCCGTTTGTGCGTGCATGGGATAGGTCTGACCGCTCAAAACCACTTTAGAATAAGCACACATTCATTTGAGATAGGAGGGAGGAAGGCGTTCAGAGCACATCAGGTGCTGAGGCAAAGACCATCAAAGGTATGACACATATTTAAATGACTTGAAACACTTGCCTTTGAAAAGAGAGAGGTGTGAAGTGTATACATTTATTTAACATTGTGTGGAGGGGAATATAATGGATATGTCTCTTTGTTTCAGTAGATGGGTCCCATGTCATTATTCTAGAAATGGGATTCTCTAAGTTTGACTGTCAGAATGTAGAGGTTTACAATTTGAGACTTTGGGGCGATTACTTAGAATAATTCAGGGGAGTGGAATGATAATTTAAAGTTCTTTGTGGGTCAGACTTGTTTTTTAAAATATGACTTATTAATCATTTTGTTCCATTTTATGTTCATCTGGTTTGGGAATAAATAGCATATTTTTTGTATTAATGTGAACTCATTAGCCTAGTTTGACAATGCTTGCAGAGAGAGCCGGCCGCCGCTACATATATAAATATTAATATATATATATATATATATATATATATATATATATATATATATATATATATATATATATATATATATATACACGTTTATATAATAAAAACTACATGAACAACAAATTTTGCACTGAACTGGAAATATTTAAGGTTCTCCAGTGTATCATGTGTAAATATTGTAGGCTGTAACTTGTTCTGGCTACAGTTTCCCACAAAAAGAGACTGTGCTCCTAGTCTGAACTAAATTCCAGGAATTCCAAGCGTACTACCCAAAGAAGTATTTTTCACTCCTATCTCTCTCTCTCTCTCTCTCTCTCTCTCTCTCTCTCTCTCTCTCTCTCTCTCTCAAAGGGTTATTAAATCTTGATGGATTTTATATTGAGTATAAGGATCACATTCAGCAGATATTTTTTCGTCTTTTATTTACTTATTTTACCTTTTCCTCAGCCTCAACCCTATTTTTGGGAACTTCGGTTCCTGGCTCATTTCTTCGGAATCATCGAAGCTTTATATCAGCTGGACGGAAGGAAACCCAGTAATGATACCCATCACATATTTTCCCCTTCCTTCCTTGCGATACGCATCAGCTGACAGTACTCCATTCCATTTTCGACCCGGAATCTGTGACTTGTGAGGATGTGAATATTCTAAGAAGAGGTGATTCGTAGGATTCACTGGTTGATTCTTGAACAGTGCTGGCTTACCTATAAGGGATATCAATTATTAACATCTTGGAGCAGTTGTCATAAGCTGAACAGAAAATCTACTGCTTAAATAGTAAGGAATAATATGTTAAGAATTTAAATCCTTTGTGTTAATTTTATGTAGAATTCAGGTACAGCTCGACCGTTGGTATTCCTTTCGTAAGTTGAAAGAGGAATATTGACCCTCTCAGAATCTTCTCGTTTCCTGTAGAGCTTATCATTCTGGTGGTGTTTGTGATTTCCAGAATTAATGCACTTCTTCGATATCAAAGAGGTTCGATCAAAAGTTGGTTTTTTTGATGAAATAAAACGACTATAAACTCAAA
Organism: Macrobrachium nipponense; assembly: GCF_015104395.2. NCBI lineage: Eukaryota > Metazoa > Arthropoda > Malacostraca > Decapoda > Palaemonidae > Macrobrachium > Macrobrachium nipponense. Next base: position 126,293,249 of record NC_087202.1, read on the forward strand.
GAGGGAGATGTCTCTTCATGTCTCGTTTTGCTACATGGGAATCCAGTGACATCGAACAGTGTTTTACATATATATCATATTGTTAGGAACAATCGTTACAATCGTTTGCCGATTGTTCCCTTGGTGGATTGTTGCCTCCTTTGTTTTTGTTTTTTTAATTGCTGGCGAGTTGACGTCTGGTGGATGGCGTCAAACTTGGTCAGTCAGGTTCTGGAGGGCAGAACAACCAGTCAGGTTCTGGAGGGCAGAACAACCAGTTCCAGGTTCTGGAGGGCAGAACAACCAGTCCAGGTTCAGTTTTCAGAGAGGCAGTCTTGGCAGCAGAGCAGCGGAGAGTATCTGAGGACGAGTTGGTAGTTGTATCAACCCTGTCGTGAACATCCAGTGGTCGAGGAGGACCTTCATACTGTATCTGAGGACGAGATGGTTGTTGTGTCAACTCTGTCTTGATCGTCCAGCATTCGAGGAGGATGTCCATATTGTCTCCAAGGACGAGGTGGTTGTCGTATCGGCTCTATCTTGATCGTCCGGCATTGGACTGTTGTCCTCATTGTTTGAGGAAGTGTTCCCGTTTTACTCTTAGTATCATTATGCTGCTTCAGTGTCAATTTTAGTTGTGTATTACGCTGCCTATTTCTATTTATTATATTTAAAGATTATTGCCCTTATACAGCCTATTTTGTCATTATTTTGGCTTTGTTATTGAAGGGTGTATTTTATTGATTCTTAAACTGGTTTTACATATTGTTAGCTTATAATTTTTGTGTGTTTCTGCCACCCAGAACCTTGACTCAATGTACATAATGTATTTAACTCTTGTAAATAAATTAATTTTAAGGTAACTTTTTGATTTTGTTATGCTCCTCCCTCCTTTGTTTGTCACCTGTCGTCAGTCATTACAGCCCAATTGCTTATTATTTTTAAGAATCTGTCGCATCTCGAGAGTCGAGATCGTAATATTGGCGACCTTAGGCCAGGGTTGGTTCTGTTTTGGCTGACGAGGGTGTGGCAGCATCGGGGAAGAGTATTTTGTTTGTAAAAAAATAATAATAATAATATTTTTTTTTTCTGTTAGGTGGGGAGGTGTTAGGAACAATCGTTACAATCGTTTGCCGATTGTTCCCTTGGTGGATTGTTGCCTCCTTTGTTTTTGTTTTTTTAATTGCTGGCGAGTTGACGTCTGGTGGATGGCGTCAAACTTGGTCAGTCAGGTTCTGGAGGGCAGAACAACCAGTCAGGTTCTGGAGGGCAGAACAACCAGTCAGGTTCTGGAGGGCAGAACAACCAGTCAGGTTCAGAGAGGCAGTCTTGGCAGCAGAGCAGCGGAGAGTATCTGAGGACGAGTTGGTAGTTGTATCAACCCTGTCGTGAACATCCAGTGGTCGAGGAGGACCTTCATACTGTATCTGAGGACGAGATGGTTGTTGTGTCAACTCTGTCTTGATCGTCCAGCATTCGAGGAGGATGTCCATATTGTCTCCAAGGACGAGGTGGTTGTCGTATCGGCTCTATCTTGATCGTCCGGCATTGGACTGTTGTCCTCATTGTTTGAGGAAGTGTTCCCGTTTTACTCTTAGTATCATTATGCTGCTTCAGTGTCAATTTTAGTTGTGTATTACGCCTGCCTAATTTTTTCTATTTATTATATTTAAAGATTATTTATTGCCCTTATACAGCCTGGGTTGTCATTATTTTGGCTTTGTTATTGAAGGGTGTATTTTATTGATTCTTAAACTGGTTTTTACATATTGTTAGCTTATAATTTTTGTGTGTCTGCCACCCAGAACCTTGACTCAATGTACATAATGTATTTAACTCTTGTAAAAATAAATTAATTTTTAAGGTAACTTTTTGATTTTGTTATGCTCCTCCCTCCTTTGTTTTGTCACCTGTCGTTACAGCCCAATTGCTTATTATTTTTAAGAACCTGTCGATCTCGAGAGTCGAGATCGTAATACACACACACATATATATATATATATATATATATATATATATATATATATATATATATATATATATATATATATACTATATATATATATATATATCTATGACTGGTAAAAATGTTCTGTAACAACAGAATTCCATCTAATAAAAGGAGCCCATAAAAACACCAAAATGTAGAGAGAAAAGTACTATATTTCAGAGACTGCTGTCTCTCTCTTCAGTATATGAATGAGAAAAGTTTACAGAAAAGCGGTGGTATTTATACCAAGAGATTCGTCCACAAGTAAGCCAATTTAGGTCACCCCCGCTGATAATCTTCCTTTAATCTTCTTAAGCGTTTGGTTGAATGAACACTGCGTCGACGATATGATATCCAATTCCCTTTTGAGATGTTCATTACCTGCTTCTCTTTTATTAAGGCCGATTCCATCATTTGACTCTTGTACCGGCAGTTGCTGCTATAAATTACACGTGACATATTCCAGTTTATTCTATGGTTATGTTCTTTATATGGTTGAAAATAGCCGAGTTCTGTTGTCCATACCTAACTGACCGTTTGTGTTGTATTAATCTCTGGGGAAGTGATTTACCTGTAAATCCGATGTAAGATTGGTCACAGTCCTGGCATGGGATCTCATACACCCAGAGTCTTGGGAGATGTCTTTTGTTGGACGTTAATCCCCGCAGATTCATGATAGCCATCCACTCGCTAAAAAAGTTAGATGTTATGAAAGTAGATCCGACAAAACGGCAAAAATTGTAATAATGGAACAGACTTCTACCTCGACAAAATCACAGCTCCTTAGCGACACAATACTTACGAAAAACTAATACGAAAAATCCCCTCCAGAACGTTCAGAATTTTTTCGGAAAGTAAGATTAATTGGCCAAGACAAAAGAGTATTGAACTATTAGAGAAATTTAAAGTAATTAATCCTAAAATTACCCTACTTTTATGGTCTTCCCAAAACTCACAAATACAATCTTCCATTCAGACCCATCGTTTCATGCGCCGGAGCTTTCAATTACAAAAATTTCTAAATGGTTAGCTGGCCTCCTTTCTCCTTTTTTAGGGCACTTTTTCTCCCAGTCACATCAAACATTCGGAAGACTTTTGTCACAAATTCAGAGAAGCACATATACACTTCACAACATAAAACTTTTAAGCCTTGACGTAGACTCCCTATTCACAAAAAGTACAGTACAGGACGTTCTTCAGTTTTTAAGGGAAAAATTATCCCCCTATTCGGATCATTTTCCCTTTGGCACTTGACAAAATAATAAAGTTAGTTGAATTATGTGCATCTAATAACGTATTTCATTCGGGGAATCATTCTACAAGCAAAAATTCGGGTGTAGTATGGGTAGTCCTTTAAGTCCTATTTTAGCCAATCTGTATATGGAATACTTTGAAACTACAGTAATAAATGCAATAAAACCCAAAAACATGCTGTGGATGAGATACGTGGATGACATACTAACATTTTGGGGATAATAAGTGGGTAATTTTGTTTAATGATTCCTCTCAAAATTAAACGCATTAGTGCCCAGCATCAAATTTAAAGTTGAATGGGAAACAGACAACAAAATTCCTTTCTTGATGTTTTAATAATCAGAGACACGACAGAATACAAATTTACCATATACAGAAAACCAACGTTCTCACTTTCATATATTCACTACTTTAGCTATCATGACATACTATCAAGTATAGGTGTAGCTAGCAACCTATTCTTAAGAGCCTTACGAATTTGTTCCCCAGATTTCCTGGAAAAAGAATTTGAACTAATTCGCAAGCAACTTTCATCTTTAAAGTATCCTGACCATATAATTGAGAAAGCAATTCAAAAAGCAAACGTAATTTTCTACCGACCCCCTAAAGACAAGACCATAGGACACACCCAACAATAAAATAAAAATTCCCCACCTGGAGACAATTAAGAGAGTAACTCACACCCTTGGGAAATCCAACCCTTTTTGCTATTTACCTACCCAAATACCTTAGCCAAATCCCTGATTAACGTCCACAAAGACATCTCCCAAAGACTCTGGGGTATATGGATCCTCCCATGCCATGGACTGTGACCAATCTTACATTCGGATTTACAGGTAAATCACTTCCCCAGAGATTAATACAACACAAACGGTCAGTTAGGTTATGGACAACAGAACTCGGCTATTTTCAACCATATAAATGAACATAACCATAGAATAAACTGGAATATGTCACGTGTGGTAATTTATAGCAGCAACTGCCGGTACAAGAGTCAAATGATGGAATCGGCCTTAATAAAAGAGAAGCAGGTAATGAACATCTCAAAAGGGAATTGGATATCAGATATCGTCGACGCAGTGTTCATTCAACCAACGCCTTAAGAAGATTAAAGGAAATTATCAGCGGGGGTGACCTAAATTGGCTTACTTGTGGACGAATCTCTTGGTATAAATACCACCTTTTCTGTAAACTTTTCTCATTCATATACCTGAAGAGAGAGACAGCAGTCTCTGAAATATAGTACTTTTCTCTCTACATTTTGGTGTTTTTATATGGGCTCCTTTTATTAGATATATATATATATATATATATATATATATATATATATATATATATATATATATGTGTGTGTGTGTGTGTGTGTATGTATATGACAATTCTTTTATGTATGTATGTGTGCATGTATGCATACACATAAAAGAATGTTTTATATATATACCCCCCCCCCCAAAAAATATACTGTTCCATGTCACACACACACACATATATATGTAAATATATATATATATATATATATATATATATATATATATATATATATAATATATATTGGTGTGTGTGTGTGTGTGGATTTATAAATAGAAAGAGAGGGTCACCAATAAACGTATTTCCATTATTTAGTTTTGTAACGCCGTTTGGTGAAATAATTTAGCCAATCAATAAATTATGAATGATGCATATCTTCAAAACTACTTCTCAATGAACTTTAACTTTATAATTATTAGTTGTAAGAAAAATGATAATCTGCATCATCTACAAGATTTGAAACGACTTGAGATCCAGAAGACTTCTTTGTTTTAAGTTGTTTTCCAGGTGAGCAATTGAACTGGATATCAAGCATATTTAGCAATGTCTTCTTAATTGCCCCAGTCGTAAACACTCCCTTTCATCCCTTTTATCTATTTTACTGCAGTTCGTTAAGGTTCTTGAAAAATGAAATGCGTATTGGAGAATTTATTTTTCCTTCTATTCGCTTCGGTCGGAAGAACTCGCTGTCAATCTTATGGTAGGGAGAGTTTTCCAGTTAGAAATATCTCGTCTCAGAGTAAGAGCGAACGTGGCTTCTCACAACGACACAAAATTGCTAATTAGCGTTTCGTAAAAAAAAAAAAATAAAAAAAAATTAATAAAAAAATAAATAAAAAAATGAAAGTGACGGAAGTCACCGAAGGATATTTCTGGCCTATTTGCGAAGCTTGATCTCCTTCTTCACGCTCTGGCTTACTCATGCATGCTCAAGGAGGATGGCAGAAAAGTCATAAGTTTATATTTCTTCGAAAATAGAAACCTTTTGAAGGGTTTCTTTCTCAAATAAAAGTTGTTTTGACCCTCTTTATGCAAAACAGACACATGGGTTTCCCCCCCCGACCCCCCCCCCCCCCACCCCCCCCGCCCAACGCGCACAAGAAACGATCATGCGTCAAGATCCCAGAAAAGTACCTTAAGTAAAATAAATAACTAAATAAATATATATATATATATATATATATATATATATATATATATATATGTGTGTGTGTGTGTATGTGTGTGTGTGTGTGTGTGTGTGTGTGAGTGCATGTAAGTATGTATGTATGTATTTTTTAATAAGGATTGCAATAAGGAGAATAAAATGTCGGGTTTCCTATTACTGCCATCATTTTAATAAATCAATTATCTACATTGCCTGGCATAATCTAAAGCTTGGTCTTCTTTTGGGTTTTTACCTTTTAATATGAATCTGAGAAGTTCTTCTGGCTCTTTTTTCTTCTTTTTTCGAAATATCTGAACCAGAGAATATAAAAAGACAAAGGGACAAACGAACTGCAAAATCAAAGGGTTTGAAATATAACGAAAACAGAACCTTGAAATAGTGACGTCTCTCAGTCTCAAACATTAAGCAAAATAGGATTTTCTGTCCAGATGAAATTTCACAAGATATTTCATGACCGTGGCACAGTTGTGATTCCTAGATACATCATTTAAATTGAACGGCCAACAGAATAAGTATACTTTCACGAAAGGCTTCTCATGTTCCACTTTCCTTTTTATTTTCCTTTGGTGTGCCTTTAATATATAATCTAGTATTTCGCTACGCCTGATTTCAGAGAATACGTGGAATGATTCTGGTTGGCGTTGAAACCTGAAATTCAGTGGTGCCTCCTGAGGAGTTTCATTTCCCGCCAATTGAAAGGGAGAATGATGATGACCAAGTGCGTTCATGTTAACTTGCAAGGACTGCATCAAACCCTTTTTAATTATAATAATGAAATATGCAACTGGAATATGTTTCTTGAAGCTGAATTCTTACGCTCCTCCGCGGATAAAGCTGTTTACAGTACAATTTCCTCGGAGGAAAATTTTGAAGTCTGCTAACCAAGACAGTATGGAATCTCTCCTGCTACATTCATCCTTTAATATCTTCTAACATTCCTCAGTGTTTCATTTGGTGAGTATAATTTTGTCGAACAATTGTTTTATTCATAAAAAATCTGTTAGTTTGTTATTCCCCGAGATCTGAAGGACGCCAAGACTGGGTATTCACCTTCGATTAGAGCAAAGGAACTTAGTAGCGGATATTTATTTGCTCCTCTGCTTTTGGCTGAGGAGAAGATTGCGCGGGTCAGGAGCCTTGTACCAGAGTCTCTGCTGAGATAGCGAGGCAGTTGTACTCATCAATTAGGGGTTATTGCAAATAGCAGTCAACTCCAATTTTGTGTTCCACGCACTCCCATTGAAGCTCTTGTTCTTCTCATGTATACTAGATTGCCGACTGGTTGCAAGTTACCTTCTCATTCAGTCTACCTTTCCTTTGGGACTGAAGCGAGTTGGTTACAACGCAAAATACACGCACTACTTTTTGTCTAGAGACTGGAAACAAAACCTGCCTTTCTGTATACAGGAAAATATACTAGATATCAAAAGAGGCTCCTCCAATGAAAGACGTGAAGGCCCTGCAACAGGAAATAACTCGAACAAAATTTATTGTTTTATAAAAAGAAATATCAGTCGTAGCAATTTCCTGTAGCGACTAATAATAGCAGATACAACAGTTCTTTTAATCTCCTGTTCGTTTTTTTTCATTTAGAAATACAGAAATGGAATTTAGGGATAATTTTTTCTTCCGAATAACATTTTTCGAAACATCGTGAGATTTGAAAATACCTTAACTTTGAATTGGAGCATACTTTAATTCCAGTTGCTGCTTCCTCTGTGCTATGCAATAACGGGACAGGGACAGAACGCTCGCCACGTTCCTTAGATTCAATGGCTTCATACCTCGCACTCTGGCGAAGACGCTTCTCTTAGGTCCCCGGCATCCTAGATTTGTCTGTTCCAAAGACATTTCCTGCCCTGGAAATTGCCAACAAGCTCCCTAAAGTTTCGTGACCGAAGCACATTCATGGAATTATATTCTTTTTTTTTACTTAAATTCAAGAAAATTGTATCCTACATAAATTCATCATGAAGCTGATACGTTGTTCGTTTTCCTTTGAAAATCTTTCATTTATCATTTTCACAACACGCAGTGTCGTAAAAAAAACGCCAGTCTAATTAAATTATTTTTTCTTTGTTCATAGATATTCAAGCTCAATATTATCACAAAATAAAACCTCTTGTGTATATGTCAGATTAATTTGTCCAGGAATTAACACAGAAAATCATGAATAAAAGAATAGATTTCTGGTTTCTACGACATAAAATTAACGTGTCATGTGTAATGTGAACTGATGCAACTAGTGACCAATGATCAGAAGTTATCCCATATTTTGAATTGGTAAATATAATGTGCGAGCTATGCGACATACATACATACATACATATCATACATACATATACATATATATATATATATATATATCAATATATATATATATATATATATATATATATATATATATATATATATGTATATATATATATATATATATATATATATTGTATATATATATATATATCTATATATATATATAATATATATATGTATGTATATATATTAACTATATATATAACTATATATATATCTATATCTATATATTATATATATATATATAATATATATATATATGTCTGTATATATCATATATCTATATATTATACATATATATATATGCATATATATATATATATATATATATATATATATATATATATATATATAATATATATATATATATATATATACATCGAGCTACAAATGTCATTTGATATCAAGTTCGCTCAACCTCGGAATTAATATATTTTCATATGTGTTAACCGAAGGGGAATTTTTTAAGTCGATAAGAAATTCATCGGCTCACCGGGTGCAAACCATCAAACCAACAAATTCAGGACTCACAGTATAGTCTAATGGTTCACTGTGCGTCCTGAATTTGTTGGTTTGATGGTTCGCGCCCGTGAGCCGATGAATTTCTTATCGACTTAAAAATTCCCCTCCAATTCTGAGGTAGTTTGACGAATGTATATGAATAGCGGTAATGTGATATAACTCTATATATATATTATATATATATATATAATATATATATATAATATATATATTATATATATATATATATTATGGTGGGCCGAAAAAAACCCACACCACAACAAAACACGACAAAACCTACACGACAACCCCCCCCCCCCTCCGCCCACAAAACCCCCAACCAACAAAAAAACCCACCGACAAAACCACCACACGAAAAAACCACACCCCCCCGACAAAAAACCCCCACATGAATAAACCCCCGACGACACCACCACCCAGAAAAAACCCACACGACAAAACCCCCACATGAAAAACAAAACGACATACGAACAACACCATCTACAAAACCCCCGCACCGACAAAACCACCACATGACCTAAACCCCCAGCCCCACGACAAAACCCCCACAACGAAAAAACCCACATGACAAAACCCCCACCGACAAAACCCAACAAACAAAACCCCACACGACTAAACCCCCACATAAAAAAACCCACACAACAACATCCCCACATGAAAAAAACCCCACATGACAAAACCCCCACATGGCAAAACCCCCACATGACAAATACCCACACAACAAAACTCCCACCAACAAAACCCCCACATGACAAACACACCCATGAAAAAAACCCCACATGACAAAACCCCCACACGATAAAACCCCAACATGAAAAAAAAACCTACTGACAAACCCCCACACGACAAAACTCCACATGAAAAAAACCCCCACATGACAAAACCTCTATTACAACAAAACCCCAACATGACAAAACCCCTACATAAAAAAATCCCCACTTACAAAAGCATTCACATATCTTTCAGAAGAAACTTATCTAAATGACTAGTTTTTATAAATATTTGGGAATTTTATCAAGGAAACTTGTTGAATCTTAAATCTTTTATTAAAAAACAAAAGTTAGCAAAGCTTACAGTTTTGAAATCCTTTATAGAAAAATAAGATTATAGTCAAATTCATTGATTTTTAAATTTTTTATTAAAAGCAAAATTTATCAAAGTTTACAGAGTTTGTAAATCCTCCATAAAAAAAAAAGATAATCAAGTCAAAAATTTACATATTCTTTAATATTTATTACACAAGAGATGTCAATTATAATCTAGATTATGAAGTCTGACTTTCCAATAGCATTCAAAAGTGATTTTTCAAAATCTGTCATCATAGTATCTGGTTCATTCATATAATCCTAGTTCCTCTCCTTTATCTAAAACTGCTGTAGGAAATTCCTCATAGATTTCCTGTGATTTAGCGGAAAGAAAATCATACACACAGTTTATTACTAAACCACCGAGTGGGGCTTTTGTAGCAAATAAAATTATTCGATTACTGGCTTCAGCACCATTATCATGGAAAAGAAGAGGGACAGAATCTTCTCCTCGAGTCATAGTCCATTCTACTGAAATTTTCAAGTCCCTGATCCTTAGGGCGTCCTTCTTGGCAAGTTTCTTTGAACACATCTTTAACTGCATTTATATTTCCCATGGCAAGTTCTTCCTTCCTTGAGTCATACTCTCCCCACTGGCACTCTTCATCTCGTTCATGATTATGTTCTATACTTGAAATGACGTCCGATTTTTCTAAATTTGTTGTTATTTTTCCGTCACATCCAAACGCTGATCTTCTGGAACATTCCCATCTCTTCGTAGTAGCAATGGTGGATTTTTTTAGTATAGACATAATCTTTATAGCACAGTTTCTCTCCAATTTATTACGGATGACTTCCATGATGGGCACACAAATAAAGAAAAGTTTATTTACTCTCACCTAAAGCTACGTTTTTAAGAGAAGGATCTTCTTGCAATCATTGTAACTAACTACCAAACGAGAATTATCATACAAATATTTATAGCTAGTTTGCTAGTTAGCAGGTACTAATAAAATAACATCGTTTCCTTGTAACCACTGTAAATAATTATCGAATAACGATAGGTAATTTGTTAGTGGGGGTTTTGTCGTCTTTTTAATATCTTCCCTCGTATGGTCTAGTAAATCTTGGAGATACTGCATCGTAGTGGTTGTTTCATTGTGTTCATTCAGGGCATCAGAGGAAATGGTATTGTGAATAGGTAACTCTATTGCAAGCCTATATGAGGGGGCTACACTTTAAATGTGCTACATAAGCAAAGGAAGCTGAATGAACCCGACGTGTCAGTGAATAGAATGGAATCAGTAGACACAGAAAAATTATTTTCTCTCGTTTTATTTCGTTGCGTCTCGCCCGCAGCAGGCTCAAAATACTGCTATCTCCTTCACTAAGTACAAACACTCAAGTTTTCATAGACTATATACAAAACTGGCTCAGTATACAAGCTACTGGGTTCGTGATACGTACATTTTCGCTACCTAAGTAACAGATCCGCCGAGTGACAATGCTTCAATAAAACTGGAACAGCGTTACTCGGTGGTACTGGATAAATACGTGTACACGGACAGTACTTCATTATGATTTCTTTTTCAGAAAACAGTCATTGATGCTGGAACAGTAACAAAGACTGGAAGTGTCCTGACCCAAGACACAGAATAGGTGTTACAAGTAAAAACCAAAACTTAGCCAGAGATTTATGAATAAAGGATTTGATTAATCCTTCACTCATCTTCAAACGACGTCTCCTAAAACAAAAACGTTCCACTATCTAGGCAAATAGTAAGAATGGAATTACCAAATTCTGGGAAATATTACGTCTTGAAATAACCACATTTTATATCTTTCCAGTAATTCCTACATGAAAGATTTCAGTGTTCTCTAGATGGACATTTTACTTACTGTTAGGGTTTCCTTCCGGGAAATAACTACCAAGACAAATCTGAATCTTTTCAAAGATTCTCTCTCGCTCTCTCTCAATTTTATATAATTATCAATTGGGAAAATCTTCAAAATAAGTAAGGTTATAGGTATTATTTTGATCCAGCGGGTTATTTTCAGACAGAAAAGAAGCAAAAAGTAACCATGACATGATATTCGTGGTAAAAATGGAATTCTTTTAAAATCGAGACAATTTACTTGAAGGATTTAATACAAAGACATAATTACTTCCTATCACCCGAACGTCATCACAATTAATTATCGGTCTCTGTGTGCTTGTCAGGTGACCTGACATCTTCTGTCTCTCTGGCACGCTTAATTAAATTAAACATCGCTTCTTGGAAAGGCTCGGCTGCGAGAGGACCTGTGTTTCTCCCGCTGACTTGCGGTTAAATTATTCGGTGTTACGTAATCAGAAATCCGAGAGCAACCGGAACACTTTCCACTTGAAGTTCACATATAAGTAAACAAGCAAAAGAGTAGGGCTCAAAGCTTGGCGTCATATTTTTTTTTGAAAGACATAATTTTTATAAGGAAAGAAAGGTATAACAAATGTTGAGGTGAATGAAACTTCTATCCTTTATATTAAGTATGCTTATCTGCATAATGGTCGTTTGGTTGTTATTGAACAAATCTAACTAACCAAGGTTTGTCTCAAATGGCGTCTCCATGGCTGCATCTATAATCCACAGCTTCCGTAAAGAAATGTACTCTTTAAGGAGAATACATTCGTTTTATGGAAGAACGTCACAGAAGTATTCATTTCTGTCTGAGAATGAAAAAGATCTTGCCACTCCTCTATGTTAAAAACTGGACCATTCATTTTACTATACCTGCAAATATACCGAAAACCATGATTTGAATCAGTCTGATCCATGAAGCAAGAGACCTATATCTGATACTTTAAGCAAAATTAAAAGATACAGCACTGAACACTTTACGTCATGAACCGAAGGCTAATGGAGACTACTCCAGAATCTACGAAAAAGTTACCGTTTATAAAATCTACGGTGACTGAGAATCTGAAGGGTGTTTCAGGCTTTAAAGTCTATACCGTGATGGCTCCTGACTTTGCCCCCAAACAAATTAGGTTTTAATCCAGTTTTGAGGAAGAAATTAAGGAATAAGAATAGCTAGAGTAAGTTAAGAATATATTTTAGACTTGTCATATATGATGTCTATAGGATTGTGTCTGTGCGTGCGTGTATGAGAGAGAGAGAAAGAGAATACTGCTGACAAAAAACGAGAACACCCCTCCAGACGAAAGCTCGCTACAATGTGAAAGAGAAGAGAGAGAGACGAGAGAGAGAGAGAGAATCAGAGAGAGAGGGAGAGAGAGAGAGGAGAGAGGAATCATGCTGACAGAAAACGAGAAAACTAAACAGAAAAATATATAGTCAGAGTGAGAGAAAGAAATTATCTTGCTTCTTCCTGCAAACTTCGTGCTGTCAACCAAAACAGTCCTGAATCTGAAAATCTCAAAAGCATTTCTCTTTTTTTTCAGAGATGGATTACCTATTGATTGCTGTTTCAGAGAAGTGATCGTTCATTATAACTTTCTCCTGCCTCCCCGAGGAAAAGTTGATTCGAACTCTTTCTATTTCTTTCTTTTTTTCCAGAATTAAGAACTTTTTAATTACCTTTGCTCCAGCCAGTGTTACGGCAGATACATTTATTTTTACCTTCCTTAGAAAGAATGGCAAAGATGTGGAAGGTGAGAAAATGATAAAAAGGAATAGATATGTGCATGTGTAATGTATATATATATATATATATATATCTATATATATATATATATATATATATATATATATATATATATATATACATATATATATATATGTATATATATATATATATATATATATATATATATATATGTATATAGATATAGTATATATATATATATATATATATATACTATATATATATATATATATATATATATATATATATATATATATATATAGATAGAGAGATATATATATATATATATATATAATATAATATATATATATATATATATATATTCTATATATATATATATATATATATATATATATATATATATATCTATATCTATATACATATAGATGCCTTTCCCTACTACTTCCTTCGGGATATATCTTCTCTGAGCTCCAGCTCCGGCCCTTATGTGTATATATATATATATCTATATATATATATATATATATATATATATATATATATATATATATAGATAGATATATCTATATATATATATAGATATATATATATATATATATATATATATATAGTATATATATATATTATACACATAAGGGCCGGAGCTGGAGCTCAGAGAAGATATATCCCGAAGGAAGTATAGGGAAAGGCATCCTCATCTTTCAACAATTTATTAATGCCGACCGTTTTCGCGACGAATTCCAGGTCGCATTTTTCAAGGCTAAAAATATATATAAGTTTACGAACATTAATAATTGATCTAATTTAATTTAATATAAAAAATGTCATGGCAACAGCTCTCAATAAAGTAAAAGTAAAAAAGTTAAAGTTAAAGTTAAAAGTTAAAAGTTAAAAGTTAAAAGTTAAAAGTTAAAAGTTAAAAGTTAGAAGTTAAAAGTTAAAAGTTAAAATTCAACAGTACCTCCAAAGTAAGACATATTAAAAGTACAGGACTTCACTAAAATTTCAGAAACACCTACCTATACAAAAGAAATAGTAAAACTAACACAATATAGGTTAAAAATACAGTGAGGCAGACAGCTGCCCAAACTAGGCTATGAACAATTTTACAGAGGGACGTTTGGGGTATTTAACGACGGTACAGTCTTTTTAATAATGATAGATTCTAAAATTGTCAGGTTGTTGTTGTTCCGCAGTTGGCCCAAGATAGAAAAATCCTTGCTGTCAATATATGTTTTACATGTTTTTTGAGTGATTCCGTATATTGGATTGTTCTGGATTAGATAACCTACTACCTGTTCATATGGCTTATGCCCTGTGGGAATCAATTCGAACCTTCAACAGCCTCCTCTTGCATCCCACGTATGTCCCGTGATCACATCTCGGGCAAGTATATTTATCTACGACGCTGGACGAAAGCAGAGGACTGAGTCGGTCTTTGACTCTAAACAGCGATCCAATGTTAAGGGATTTTTGGGGATAATTTTTCAAGTCCACAGCCGGAAACATCTTTTGAATAATGGATGTGCATGTTCTCCTGAAGGTATCATCATGCCAGAAAGGGAAACTTGCAAACGTCTTTAGTCTCGATACAGTAGATACCGGTGTTGAATGCACCATTTTCTCTGTCAGTAGTTTGTTTATAGATCTGAAAAAAAGTCGTGAAGGAAAACAATTATATTAAAATATTTCACCAGAAAGGATATTTCGTCGTGAAAGCTTTCATATATATATATATATATATATATATATTATATATATATATATATATATATATATATATATATATATATATATATATATATATATATATATATATATATATATATATATATATATATATATATATATATATATATATATATATATATATATATATATATATATATTATATATATATATATATATACTATATATATATTATATATATATATATATATATATAGAAATGATATATAGATATATATATATATATATATATATATATATATATATATATATATATATATATATATATATATTGTGATATGTATCTATATATATGCCAGATGAAAGAGGGCTATAATTAATCATATATTTAATATGACATTGTGATGTGATGTGATGTGCTGGTGACTTTTTTGGTTTTTTAATGCGCAGACTACCCATAGATTCAAGAGCCGAAGTGTTGACCTGAGAAAGCTGATAAATCATTTCTGGGTGGATGGAGTGATATGAAGATGTTTGTTTAAGCAGGTCCAACGTTCGTTCTGTAGTTATGCGCGAGTTCACGAGGGCTTGTTCAAGTGCCTTTGGAAACTGTTTGTTACCAGTTTATAGAGGCGTTACCGAAGAGTATGAGTTCGTGTGTACGTGTGCGTCTCTTCCGTTCATAATGGCATCTTTAGCCAAATCTATGGGGAGACTTGCGAGAGGTCTGTGCGAGAAAGGCAGAGCTACGATGGCGAGTGCCAAAAAGTTTTCTGAACATTGTGTGTGGTTTTCCAGGCTGTAATGGATAAGTGTTGTATAACTTTAGCCAAAGGGATGGCTTGTTTGATATCTGGTAAAGATGTTTAATCTTTGACTTTGTCTTTACAATTGTGTGTGCTTACGAGTATGTTCTCGTGTCTTTGTAACAGGCGGTTCTAGTGAGGGGGACAGAGAGTCCCAAGTGGAGGGAACTATAGTATTTTGGAGAAGAGATTGGTGTGACTAATTACTGATTGAGACATTTTAATACTGGGGGTTATCTAAGTAGTTTGTCTGTGAGACTTGGATTATTATCTTTCCATTGTTGAATAAATATTATTTTTTCTGTAACTATGACTCTGATTCGATGACCTTGATGGAATGGAGAGAGAGAGAGAGAGAGAAGGAGAGAGAGGAGAGAAAGAGAGCGAGAGAGAGAGAAGGCTACGCCAGTGATCACCTCGAGAGAGAGAGAAGGCTACGCCAGTGATCACCTCGAGAGGAGAGAGAGAGAGAGAGAGAGAGAGAGAGAGAGGGGGGGGGTAGAGACAGTTTTTGGTGGTTCAGCGGTGGTTTCGAACGACAAAGCCTTTTGTGGGATTGTGGAAAATTGTTAGATTGTTAGATTTCAGTTGCTAAGTGAGAGATAATGAGAAAATATCTGTCCATTAACTGTTAATGCGGAGCAAAGAAATTGAACTAGAGTCATCAATTTTGCCCAGGGCGGTCTGCCTCGAGTGAGTTACTCTCAGTCTGGGTGTGTGTGTGAAGTCGTTGAGTGCATTCCGAGACGCCCATGTTTGTGTGTATTAGCGTGTTTTGCGCAAATTCTGTTTTTTTTTCTCATTATGAAGGGGTGAGTGTTTAAAGAGCCTTTTTTTTTAGTCCTGGGGGTTTTTTGGAATAATTTTGTGTTATGGGATTGGTTTAAGATACCACATTTTTTTTTCCCATAGTAGCTGAAAGTGACGTGTTTTTTTTACTGGCGCATGTTTAGAAGAGACGCATTCGTCTTTGCATGCGTGTATGAATAGTTTTAATGCATGCGAAACTGTGCTTCAATTGCATTTTTTGCTCAGAGATAGAGAGCACCCAGTCGTTCTTACGGGCTCAGCACTTTCTGCTAACTGGACGCAGAGAAGGCATTGCAAGGGGAGTACTGGCCTGCCTCGAGGGGGTACTCAAACACTGTTCAGGGGGGGTTGTTCAAACACCCAGTGGAGGATGAAACTCTTTTTTTTCTCAGTGGGGGTGAAACTCCTTTTTTTTTTCGTTTTTGTGTCGGGGTGTCGGGGGATGAGTTTGCCATTGCCAATGAATTTCCAATGCCAGGACATCAGCTGATAATGATTGGTTGATGATGTGAGATGCCCATAGGGTCTTTTTTTTAGAAAGAGATTTTCTTTCTCTTGAATGAAGAGAAAAGGAAATGAAATGCATTGGATGTGGCATAAGTTTTTGTCCTTATACTTTGGAAGGCACAAATATAATGGGAACACAGAGATTATTATTATTTTTTAATTGTGTTGGAGAGATTACTTTAAAATGGCGCTGTGTGGTGAGTGCTGACTGATGATGATTGCTGACTCGTGTTGTATTGGTGTATACTGGGAGAATTCTTATTATCATTGTTTGAGATATTTCATGGGAGATTATTATATAATTATTACGATAATTATATTATGGAGAATTATTACAATGATTATGGGAGAAGTTTTGTGGTTAATTATTTGATGAATTTTTATAATACCTTGGAGAATATGTCAGTCGTTTCATGATGATGAATCTGGCTGAATCTTGATGAATTTTGCTGAATTTTTGATGAATTGTGCTGAATTTTGCTGAACTTTTGGTGAGTTTTGTGCTGAATATTTGGTGAAAGGACAAGCATTAACATTGGTGATGTTTTTTTTTATACTAATACTAGTGATTTTGATGATAGCAATTTTGGTGATACTGCTGATAATGATACTTCTGATACTGGTGATTTTTTTTATATACTAATACGTGGATGCTGTCAAGGGTGGTGTTGTTTTTTCTTAATATGGGAGGAACTAACAACACTTTTTTTTTTTCAAGTTTTTTTATGAGTTCAGCAGATAATTGCTTGAAATCTACGTGAGTCATGGAGTAGTTAAAAGTGCCGTTGATTTCTTTTCTCCTTTTTTGGAAGTTAGCCATCGCTGGCACAAGATTTTTTTATCATGGGTGAATTTGAATTTAGCATTTTTCTCTCCAGTTTGTGTGAACTTTTTTTGATATCTCAGTTCGTGACTTAGTGTCATTGTGCGGGAACATGTTTGTGTTTTCAGCTGTCCTGATGCTGCAGAGAGATTTATGGGAGATTTTTTGCATTTTTTTTTAATGCATACGTAATGGCACTACATATTTTTCTGGATATTTGTGTTCCAGAAATTGTGAGTTTTCTTGCACAATACCTTTGTTGTATTTGTGACAACTTTGCCAGAGATAGGAAACTTGGCTAAGTTTCTAGTGGCTTATGTCGTAGTGCATATGGAGAAGTCTTGGCTTAGACACTTTGAATTTGGAGTTTTGTTATAATGAGTTGTGGCACATTGGTGATTTTTTCTAGAATTTCCTAGACAATTTTATTTGCCGAGTTTTTGCCCTTTTTCAGCAGTTATGCTAAGGAGAGAGTTTAATAGTTTTTTACTATAACATTGAGTTATTCTCTGGAGAATTAGAGGTATATTATCTTGGAGTTATAATTTGAGATATAATATATGGGAGATATATTTTGGCCATTTGATATTTGCCCTATGTGTGTGAGCTATGTTTTAGTTCAATTATTTTGCAGCCATCTTTGTTGCAAATGGGGACACTTGTGAGGAGACATGGGGCAATATTTATGAGTGTGTCAGCTTGATGCTTTGAGTGCATATTTTTGGAGATGGGATTACATTTTTTTTATTATCCTGCTTGGAGATATATTTTTTGGAGACCTGTTTTATTCCACATGGAGTTATTGGTGAAACAGAGGTAAGTATTTTTTATTTCCCGAAACAGAGGTGAACATCTTTTATTCCTGGAGTAGTGTTTTTATTAACACGTGGTTATTGGGGAAATAAGAGGGAATATGTGGTTATTAATTAAATTGAGGAAATATTTTATCGCCGGAGTGGTTTTATTATTAATAAGGTGATTTATATATTCATATATATGTGGGTGCATTGATCTTTGGCGGGTGAGCTTTTTTTGTGGTTATGACTTTTTTTTCTGGGAGTTTTTTGGAGCCAAGAGAAGAGTTCTGTGGTTCTTCTTTTTGGTTTCGTGATTAATTGGAGGCGAGTAGCATTACTGCATTGTGGTCCTATGGCGATATTATTTTTGGAGGCATATCATTGCTGAATTACGAGTTTTTAGTAATAATTTTTTTTATATAATTGGACAGTGTCATGTGAGAGTTACGTCTTTAAGAGAATCTTTGAGCAGCTTAGTCATATCCTGGAGATAATTTAGTGGAATGTGCTTACGTGATTTCAGTATAGAAACCTTTTTTTGAGAATCATGAGTTTCTGAACTTGCGAGTCTACTAGATACTTTGTTCATCTGCAGTTAGAGCACACGTCTGCAGGAGGATTTTTTGCTGAAACCGCTGTGATGAGTCCAGTGTGCTGATTCCCTTCCTCTAGTGGTGATTGCTCAGAGTTTTGCAATATCTGGAAATGTTGACCATAGCATTTCATGAAAGTGCACGTGTAAGAGTTGCTTTCTGGCCGTGTCCAGTCGATGAATAGTTGCGATGGCAAAAATTCCGTAACTATACATGTGGCATTTATGGGGAAAACGTGGGGTTATGTATATCATACATATATTATGTGTTTTGTGATGGGGAAGTTTACTTGTGATTATCTTTTTTCTATTTTTTCTTCCTTTTCTTACGAGAGATGTAATTGGGGATTCAGCTTTAAATAGCATTCCTTTTTGGACGGGAAATGTAATTTATCGGGTTGCGATTTACATAAATGGGCGTTTGACATTAAGTCTCATTGTAATTAATTATATGAGCAGTAAGGGGTTTTTGCTGTTAAACATTGGAGATTTTTACTGATTTTGTGAGTTGCTGTAATATCAGAGCTTGAGAGAACATTTTTGATTTTTTTGTCTGGGCTTGTTACGTGATTTTTTTTTTTTTTTTTTTTGTTTTTTTTTTTTTTCTCAGGCTCATTGCCTTTTTTGTTTTTTTTTTTACTTTTGGGCGGGAAACTTTTCGAGTTTGAAATGTGAGTGCAGAAGTCCGTGGAGTTGCTGTGAGTTCTGGATTGTATGTGCTGATGTGTGAATTTGATATTTTTTTTCCTTTTAGAGTTGTGATAATGACTTATGATTTAGTGGTCATATTAAAAGGAGTTAATTGGGAGACGTTCAGTTAGTATTTCTGAGTTTTTTAGGTTATTATCTGATAGAAGTAGATGTCTGGGGTTAATTTTTCTTTGATTGACCGATGACTTGACTGATATACTTAAACACACCATAATCGTCGTTCCCCGACGCTAGCAAGACGCCCACCAGCCGTGCAGAGAGGTTGCTGTCATTTATCCAGGGTGATTACGAGATTTTCTACGAGTCTCCAGAGTTCTACAGCACATTTTGATCTTCAGAAGCCGTTAGAAGTCTTCTACAGGGAGGGAGGCCGTTCGCCTTCCTACAGCATGCTACAGTCTGTGCAGGAAGTTGCAGACAAAGAGGGATATTCAAGAATCCAAAATGAGAGAAAAATTTATACACCAAGTGTTATTTGAGATGAAGCATGATAAGACTTTACTTTTATAATGCCAGAGACGTGCAGTTATTCCTATATTTTGTTTTGAGCCGGCCAATGTGTTTTATATATATGAGCTGTGTTGTGTGACCAGTTGCTAGGCAGGGGCTAGCAATTTTAGGTGGCCGAGCTCTATCAGATATAATTAATAATATATTTAATATGACATTGTGATGTGATGTGCTGTGACTTTTTTGAAATGCGCAGACTACCCATAGATTCAAGAGCCGAAGCGTTGAATGAGAAAGCTGATGAATCATTTCTGGGATGGAGTGATATGAAGATGTTTTGTTTAAGCAGGTCAACGTTCGTTCTGTAGTATGCGCGAGTTCACGAGGGCTTGTTCAAGTGCCTTTGGAAACTGGTTGTAACCAGGTTATAGAGGCGTTACCGAAGAGTATGAGTTCGTGTGTACATGTGCACCTCTTCCGTTCATAATGACATCTTTAGCCAAATCTATGGGGAGACTTACGGAGAGGTCTGTGCGAGAAAGGCAGAGCCACGATGGCGAGTGCCAAAAAGTGTTTTCTGAACATTGTGTGTGGTTTTTCCAGGCTGTAATGGGTAAGTGTTATATTACTTTAGCCAAAGGGATGGCTTGTTTGATATCTGGTAAAGATGTTTAATCTTTGACTTTGTCTTTACAATTGTGTGTGCTTACGAGTATATCTCGTGTCTTTGTAACAGACGGTTCTAGTGAGGGGAACAGAGAGTCCCAAATGGAGGGAAACCATAGTATTTTGGAGAAGAGATTGGTGTGACTAATTACCGGGGGTTATCTAAGTAGTTTGTCGGTGAGACTTGGATTATTATCTTTCCATTGTTGAATAAATATGTTTTTTTATAAATATTATGTTTTTTATAACTATGACTCTGATTTGATGACCTGATGGAATGGAGAGAGAGAGAGAGAAAGAGAAGGCTATGCCAGTGATCACCTCAAGAGAGAGAGGGAGAGAGAGGGAGAGAGAGAGGGGGGGGGGAGAGATTGTCTGTAACCAGTTTCGCCTTAACGCTCAGATTTAACGCATACCAAATATTAGATACCCAAACCCTTCGCTGGTAATAGGAGCCAGGGATGGGTAACAGTTTTTGGTGGCAAGCGGTTTAAGGGGCTTGTATATATTTCATAAGCCGTAGCGGTACGCCTCCGAAGACAGTTTTTGGTGGTTTTAGCGGTGGTTTCGAGCGACAAGCCTTTTGTGGGATTGTGGAAAATTGTTAGATTGTTAGATTTCAGTTGCTAAGTGAGAGATAATGAGAAAATATCTGTCCGTTAAACTGTAATGCGGAGCAAAAAATTGAACTAGTCACCTTTTCATTTTGCCAGGGTGGTCTACCTCGGTGAGTTACTCAGTCTGGCTTGTGTGTGTGAAGTCGTCGAGTGCATTCCGACGACGCCCGTGTTTGTGTGTATTAGTGTGTTTATATATATATATATATATATATATATATATATATATATATATATATATATATATATATATATATATATATATACAGGAAGGTTGGGGCATCTGGAACGCCGTAGATTCAATATAAATAGGATTGAGAAAAGCCAGCGCAGCATCATACATGGTATTTTCCAAATTTCGAGACTTTGGGTCTCATCATCAGGGCTGTAAATATACGAAATATACAATTAAAAAAGACTCAGTATTATATTAATAAAAATGGAACAACATAAAAGTTAAATATAATAATTTAAAAAGTGAACTAAAAAATATATATATATAAAAAATTAAAAAAGTGAAGAATGCTTAAGTTAGTACCTATCTCTATGGAGTTAAAAAACTGAGTGACGTTGTCTGGTTTGGAATGGAGGACGTCAACTATGCTATATATAGAACTGTGGAAGAAGTCTGACCATTTAATGGGGCACGAGCTGTTTGATTGTTAACGACTCCAAAACAGAGAGAGAATAGTCATTGGGCGCTTGGGTGACAATGCGAAAATCCTTATATGAAAATGATGTTTTACATTTATTACAATGTTCTCGTATGTTGGAAAATTCTTTCGTTTTCAAAGTACATCCCGTACATCCTAATATAAATTTCTCAATTGAGCATGAACAAGACAACCAACTTGCTTTTTTAGATGTTTTAATTACTAGGACAGAACATGGTTTTAATACGAGCGTCTTTAGAAAAAGACGTTCACATGTCAAGGTACTAACTTCTAATAGCAGTTGTTCCATGACATTTAAATTAAATAGTATTTCACGCTGTTACACCGTGCTTATACGTTTATCTTCCAGCTGGCATAACTTCCATAGCGAAATCCAATTTTTACTTCAGTTTTTTAAAAACAATTCGTATCCTCCAGCCTTATTCTCGAAATATGGCAATAACTTTTTAAATGATAAATTTCAGCTACGTCAACTTGTACCGAACGTGCCTAAATTATTAATATATGCCTCTATACCTTTCATTCAGTCCAACGCATTTAAGGTGCAAATACAAAAAGTCATTCAAAAAACTTTTCCGGCTGTGAATCTTAAATTATTAGCAAAAAATCCTAAAAGTCAGGGTTCTTTGTTCTCCCACAAAGATAAACTTCCGGCTTTGATGCGGTCTTTGATGGTATATTGCTTTACTTGCCCGAAATGTAAGATCGAGAAATACGTGGGAGCCACCATAGATTGCTCAAAGTCAGAATCGATTCTCATCTCGGAGTCAGTCACCGTACGGGATGTACTTTGAAAACGAAGAATTTTCCAACATACGAGAACATTGTAATAAATGTAAAACATCATTTTCATATAAGGATTTTCGCATTGTCACCCAAGCACCCAGTGACTATTCTCTCTCTGTTTTGGTTTTGGAGTCGTTAACAATCAAACAGCTTGTGCCCGCATTAAATGGTCAGACTTCTTCCACAGTTTTATATATAGCATAGTTGACGTCCTCCTTTCCAAAAAACCAGACAACGTCACTCAGTTTTTTAACTCCATAGAGATAGGTACTAACTTACTATGAGATTCAGGGTCTCTGTAACGGTTTTTTGGACTTTGCTCCTTGTCAAAGCATCGGATGTAGCTGAAAGTTGACATGTATATTTTACAACCACACACAAATTTTGTCATGCATTATCAATAACCTAAACCCGATAGTTTTTAATTTTTATAGAGTAAAAATGATCTAACCGACGCCATGGCGAAAGTGGGTGGAGCCTCATGAAGTCATCATTCTGACGATAATTATTGGTGAAGGTTTAAAGCCAATATACGGTACCGGCTATTTTTTTCAGTAAATAGGTAGATAGCCAATAAAAAAAAATTGTTTGACATTGGATATAGCAGTTATCAAATCAAGCTTGTCTACTAAGTTTTTGAGAATTACTAACTATTCCCTACATCTTGTCAATCTGATTGCACCTATAAAGTAGACTGTAATTTCTTAGGAAACCTATTTTGGGACTTAGACTAATAATCGAAGTGGTTTTGTATTTATTAACATATTTGTTGGTTTGTTCATTATGACAATTATCAGTGGAGAGGTTCCAGAGTTCATAAAGGTGTACTGCTTTGCTTGTATTTAAATTTGTATGTCATTGTTGCCAGAGGTTTAGCCTTCGTTACGTATAGCCAATCATTCATCGAGAAAGAGGGAAAGAAATGCTGTCATAAGTTACGTAACGAGTACATTCGAAACATTTTCTCTTAGTAAGTTGGCCCGTCTTAAAAAAAAGTCACTTTTACCTATAAGTACACCAAATTTATTCAACCTACGTAATGCAGAATACAGTCAAAATTTATGTGTAGATATAATATGTATTCTGAATAAGCGTTATATTTATGAAATGCATAGATAAAAATGTTATTGCGAAAAAAACCGTGTTACAGAGGCCCTGAATCTCATAGTAAGCATTCTTCACTTTTTAATTTTTTATTTATATTTTCTTTAGTTCATTTTCTCAAATTATTATATTCAACTTTTATGTTGTTCCATTTTTATTAATATTAATACTGAGTCTTTTTTAATTTGTATATTTTGTATATTTTATTTCAGCCCTGATGATGAGACCCAGTCTCAGAAATTTGGAAAATACATGTATGATGCTACGCTGGCTTTTCTCCATCCTTATATATATATGTATATATATATATATTATCTATATATATATATATATATATAATATATATGATATATATATATATATATATATACTATATATATATATAGTATATATATATATATATATATATATATATATATATATATATATTATTATTTAATATTATTATTCAGGATTTAAGCCAGAATCAATGGAAGTTAAGACATCTTTATAGCAAGACTCATTCATCCTTGCCTATATGCAAGTTGCCCCTGTGAACTGAAAGCCTCCATTCTCTTGAAAAACCCTATTTGCTCCCATTGGCTACTCTGGATTTACTCTCCACAAGGAACC
Organism: Macrobrachium nipponense; assembly: GCF_015104395.2. Taxonomy (NCBI): domain Eukaryota; kingdom Metazoa; phylum Arthropoda; class Malacostraca; order Decapoda; family Palaemonidae; genus Macrobrachium; species Macrobrachium nipponense. The sequence continues at coordinate 126,318,058 of NC_087202.1, forward strand.
TTGAACTAGAGCGGAACCTACCCAGGTGAGATTTTAAGTGCAGGGCTGCAGCAGCTCTCTCTCAGAACCTCTCAGAACAAACTCAGAAGCAGAACTTCCCTCAGACTTTCACAAGCCCTGCAGACTCCACTTCACTTCTTCTGTTCCCCTGCCTCATTTCGGGGATCCCACAACAAGTATTCTTATACCTCCATAGTGCAAAGAAATATCAGAAGATAATAAGGCTACCAAACCCAGGATTTCCAGGTACTGTGAGACATAAATTTAGTGCAGTCAGGGAATTGTTTTGCCTCTTGTCTGTATTTCATTTCCATTCTTCCAAGGCAACTTTCCCCTTTGTTTGTTCAGCTTCTCACTGCCCCTTGAGTGGGTTGTAATATTTTAAGCTAAGAGCAAGTAGTGTGTAACATTCCCCACGTGTTCCTCACCTTAGTACTGATGCTAGAATGTAATCTCTTTGCAGAATAACACTGTGCCTGATTGTGGGAGAAACTGAGAATCCTTTGGACTAAGGGTTGCATTGAAATAACCCAGCAAGTAGTGTGTAACATTCCCCACGTGTTCCTCACCTTAGTACTGATGCTAGAATGTAATCTCTTTGCAGAATAACACTGTGCCTGATTGTGGGAGAAACTGAGAATCCTTTGGACTAAGGGTTGCATTGAAATAACCCGTTTTGCACAAATTCTGATCTCCGTGTCTGGTTCATTTCCCAGCCATGTATTTCCGGTGGATCAACAATCAACCACCTCATTAGTTCCTGGACCTACCATAACTTAAATGTAAATATATTTAATTTAAAACTAAAAGTTCAGCGTTTATGTAAATTTTCAGTAATATCAGCCTTCTGCCGTAGATTTTTTTCGGTTTGTGATCTCTCGTCCCTCCAGGCATGGCCATTTCTAAGAGTTAGACTACATTTTCAAGGAGGTAACAAGCAGGTCATAGCAAAATGGCAACCTTACCAGGATCGAGTGAAAAATGATTTTAATTTCCAGCCGTAGCGATCGTTAAACTCGTAACGAAAGAAACTAATCTGAATTCCTTTTAATATTTTCAAGAGCAAGCGAAAAACGAGGTTTCCCAATTCCCCACAACAGGAAAAAGGTAAATTTTATTTTCTAGTTATTTCTGTAGAACTAGGTATTCTAGTTAGGGGTGTATAAAATCTGACCGCCATTATAGCGATAGGAAGATATTAGAACCACGTGCATGCCAATAGACTAAAGAGAAAGAAATTTAACCTTTGCTTCTTTTTTATGTGCCATTGCATAAAGCATAGGGAGAAATATAAAACGAAAATAAGTGCCATATTTTGTGAATTCCAAGAGTAAATTGTCGAATCCCGTGTTGTAAAGAGATTTTGTTGTTAGGGTGTTTAACATGAATCAGTGTGCTTCATTGTCTGAGCACTCTCTCTCTCTCTCTCTCTCTCTCTCTCTCTCTCTCTCGTGGTCGCTTGCAGGTCTAAATAGGGTAGAATTTACATCCCTGGCCACATGTACACTTGAGCCCTATCCATTGCCCCATTTATGAACAAAAGAACAGTAAATAAGTAAATAAGTAAAAAGAATAACAGTGTTAGCGTAAATTCATTTAATGTTAGAATAAGGAAAATCAACGGTAAGTGTTTATTTCTGTGCAGAGAGAAATAATAAGGGCAAATACTAATTGTTTGACACAAAGGGCACAGGGTGGTTTCCCTTTCCCTAACTTTCCCTAACGCAGCCTTGCAAATCCAGGTATGATTTCCCCCCCTTCTGTCTAGCCGACCTGTGTGAAGGCCAAATTCTCTGGGGATTTAAATTGGCGGAATTGGAAGGTCTTAGGTTCGCGAGAGTTAGCCAGGGTGAAAAGGGTATATTAAGGAGTTGTGTGGAGACGGTAATTAAGCAGTGGTGATATAGTTTTTATTCTGGTTCTTCCTCTTCCCATTACAAAGCCATCTCCGCGTTGAGGTCTCTGTGTTTACAAAATTCATTTGCTAAACCACGACTTTTCTCGTTGAGTTTTCCGTGAAATCGTGGCAGGATTCTTTTTTTTTCATTTACAAACCTGTACTCACGTTGAGGTTTCCGTGTTTACGAAATTCATTTGCTATCCCACGACTTTTCACGTTGAGTTTTCTGTGAATTCCTGGCAAGATGCCTTTTTTTATTTACAAGCCAGTACTCATGTTGAGGTTTCTGCGTTTATGAAATTTATTGATAAATCCTTTGTTGGCATTGAGTCTTCCGCCGAACTGTAAATTACAGAGGTTTTACGGAGTGAATTTTCGGTCGTGCAACGCCCCAGTAATAATTGTATTTACAGGGATTTTACGGTCATCTTGCTAAGTATTGGAGTTGATTATTCCGCATGCCCCTGGCGACATTTGCAGTTTTGCGACTGGCTTCCATCCTACTGTTCTCAGGCTCGACTACTAGCGTTCTACCGCTGAAAAGATGGCCAGTAACGCAGCACTGAGGAGGTCGTCAAGGCCTTCACTAAAGCCAGAAGACTCATGGGGCCCGAGGGCGCAAAAAAACTGATCAATGGTTGAAACGATAAAAATGAAAGAAGCTCCAGTAGAGAGCCTATCAGGCAGCTAAAAGGGAGAAGGAGAGAGAAGCACAAGAAAAAGAGAAGGCAGTTGAGAGGGAAGCACAAGAGAGAAGATAAGCAGCTAAGAAAGAGCATTCCAAGCAGCTGAGGGGTTATTCTAAGCAGCCGAAAAGGAGAAAGAAAGAGAAGCCCAGGAGAAGAAGAAGAAGCTGCAGAAAGAGCCCATCAACTAGCTATGGCAGTCCAGAGTGCCACTCTGGCACCCCTGAGTCCCACGCCCCCTGAGCTACCTCCTTCACACTCTCACCTCCAAAGCATGGGCACCCTCATTAGGACTTGGGACGATAACGAACCCGACACCTGGCTCGATCATGCCAAGCAGGTGTTTGAGAAACTTCCATCCAACCCCTCAGGAAGTGGCCCTCCTCCTTGGCAAGCATCTTGCTGGCAAAGGGCAGACTGCATTCGAGGCCCTGCAACAATCTGAGGATCAGCAACCTTGGTATCATTGATTTTTAATACTGGTGGTTTTGATGGGATGTATTTACCTGCTATTTTCCTTACTTTCTTCCATACTAAAGAAAGAGGAGTTTTGGCATTTATTGAGCTTATGAATATTGTCCAACAGCTTTTTCGGGATTGCTTAATTTTGAGCCTAAACTGGGCTCTTGCCTTACGATACTGTACTTTGTAGTGATCGCATTTATGTCTTTTATAGCGTGTTTTGGCAGCTCTCGGTGCTCTGTGTCTTACGGCATTCACTGTCCCACCATCGAACAGGTTTTCGCACACAAAAATTACCAGACGTTCTTGGGATTGATTGGAGGCCTGCTACAAAAAACATAGTATTAATAATTTCAATAGCATCATCTATTATTGGAAATTCTTCTGCAGTAGCATCAACAGAATTTTTTCCAGTAAAAAATATGCCATTTGGCTTTTCCTATGTTCCATTTTGGTGGAGTCTAGATTCTGGAGGACTTTGGGCAAGACTAAATAATAATTGGGAAGTGGTCACTCGTATAACGATCATCCATTACCTCCCAACTAAAGTCAATATTTGAATCTTCACTGCATATTGACAAATCGATTGCCGATAAAGTTCCAGTTTGTATGTGGAAATGGGTTGGTTCTCCAGTATTTAATATCCCTACATTTAAGTAATTAATTATTGAGGAGAGATGGTTTCCTCTTTGGTTGTTGACTATATCATACCACATGGGGTCTCGAGCATTCATATCACCTAATATTAGATATGGTGTAGGTAGCTGGTTGACCAGTGAAGTAAAGTCTTCACTAAGAAAGGTAATACCAGGTGGTAAATACACACAGCATATGGTGCATTTTCGTTCTAAAAATACTTGTATAGCTACTGCTTGCAAGTTAGTTTTGTATTTGAAAAACTGTTATGTGGGATGTCACTGCTGATCATAAGTAGTGCACCCCCATGGCTTCTGTTGTAAGGAATATTTTCTGAATGGTATGGAGAAAATTCCTTTGGACAGGGAATGTTATGATTGCCCAGCATAGTTTCTTGAAGTGCGACACAAATTGGATTAAAGTCGTAAATTAGTACTTTTAATTCTTCCCATTTACCTCTAAGTCCTTGACAATTCCATTGAATGATGGATGAAACCTTGTTATCTTTTGGGTCCTCTGACATTGAGGTGCATTTGGATTAATTTTGGGGATCTTTTGTTCAGAGATTGGGATGATTTCTTGGAATCTCCAAACTTTTTTTCAGTGGGGAGAGAACTGGTGGAGACTAATTTTTTATTGACGAGTCCTTTCCCATACATTAAGATTTTAAGGGGTGGTGCCCAGTCTTTAAAGTGACAGATGGGCTGCAAGAATTTGAAAGAGGAGCTGCTGGCTCCTCTGTCTTAGGTGGTGGGATTTTAACCCTGGGGAGATCTCCAGAAAGAGGCGCTGCTGGTCACCTCTGTCTTATGTGATATGTTTTTTATTGGAGTCTCCAGAAAGAAGTAATGGAGTGGCTTATAGCTCCCCAGAGGTGTTTGGTAAGGCTGCCATTGGCAGCTATGAGGTTGATGTTGGAGATGGACTCAAAGGTCCATCTAGGGTGGAGGAACTTTATTCCTCTTGAGAAGACAATGGATCCGAGATGACGGTCCTAAAGCTCTCTACTCTAGAGTTTAGGCTTTTACTATCAGGAAGTATAATACAATCATCACTTCGAGATCTCTTGTTCAATTGAGTTCTAGGATTTGAATTATTATTTGAGGAATTGTTTTGCATTTCTCTTCTTTTGGTGGCTGCGGCAAAGGTGAGAATTCCTGGGTTTAAAGCTGCTTGCTACCTTCTTTTTTGCTTCGAAGAAACTAATACGTTCTTTAATCTTGACAGCCATTATTTCTTTTTCAAAAAGATATCTCTCGCATTTTTTATCTGATGCTGGATGTTCTCCTCCACAGTTCACACATTTAGGAGCATTGCTACATGGTCAATGCGACTCCTGTCCACAGTTTACACATATTTCAACCTCACCCTATGCTTTCCTACGGCAAGATGTATTTACATGGCCATACATTTGGCAGTGAAAACATCGCCTAGGTGAAGGGATATATGGCCTAACTTTAATTTGATACCAAGCTACTGAAAGTATCTCTGGTAGTCTCGAGGAATCAAATGTTAGTATTAATAAAGGCTGTGGACAGAGTATTCCATGTTCTTTTTTCATTATTCTCTTGACCTATGTAACATTTTGATCTTTTAACACACTTCATAATTTATCCCCCTAAAATTTCATTAGAGCTTTGGAGAAGATGACACCTCTGCTCTGGTTATAAGTTTTATGAGGCTCACATTTAATTTCTTGTTACGAACTAATTGTTTTCAATTTCTTTCAACTTGCTGCTTTCAGATGGTGACTGTACTTCTATCAATAAATGCCCTTTGCCTCAGGAGGAAATTTTAGGCTTTCTACCTAAACATGTAACTATTTCTCTATATATTTAAAAAAATATCTGAATCTTCTCTATTGCCTTCTTCTAAGGACAAAGTTAAAAATAATCTAGAAAATGGGCTTGCAGAGGGAAGGATCTCGTTTCTTCTTTTATGCTCTATCCCTTGATGAAAATCTTTGTACAAGATATTTGTTGAACGGCCAATTGTCCAATATGTAGATCTATTCTTTCTATTGTCTCATTTCTAATATTTCCGGGAGAATAATCTAGAAAAAGGGCTTGCAGAGGGAAGAACTCGTTTCTTCTATTATGCTCTGTCCCTCGATGGAAATATTTGTAAAATTTAAAAGATATTTGTCAAGCGGACAATTGTTCAATATGTAGATTAATTCTTTTCTATTGTCTCATTTCTAATATTTTTGTGAGAATAGTGTAGAAAATGGGCTTGCAGAGGGATAGAAACTCTTGTTTGTTCTAAAATGCTGTCCCCCGATGAAATCTATGTACAAAGATATTTGTTAGATCCGACAATTGTCCAATATGTAGATAAATTCTTTCTATTGTCTCATTTCTAGTATTTCTGGGAGAATAGTGTAGAAAATGTGTTTGCAGAGGGAAGAACTCTCGTTTCTTCTATTATGCTCTGTCCCTCGATGAAAATCTTTGTACAAGATATTCGTCAAGCGGACAATTGTCCAATATGTAGATCAATTCTTTCTATGTCTCATTTCTAATATTTCTGGAGGAATAATCTAGAAAATGTGCTTGCAGAGGGAAGACTCTCATTTCTTCTATTATGCTCTGTCACTCTATGAAAATCTTTGTTCAAGGATATTTGTCAAAGCGGACAATTGTCCAATATGTAGATCTATCTTTCTATTGTCTCATTTCTAATATTTTTGTGAGAATAATCTAGAAAATGGGCTTGCACATGGAAGAACTCGTTTCTTCTATTATGCTCTGTCTCTCGTGAAAATCTTTGTACAAGATATTTTGTCAAGGCGGACAATGTCCATCTATGTAGATAAATTCTTTCTATTGTCTCATTTCTAGGTAATTTGTCTGGGAGAAAATTTAATTTAGAAAATGAGTTTGCAGAGGGAAGAACTCTGGTTCCTTCTATTATGCTCTGTCCCTTCGACGAGATCTTTTTGTATAAGATATTTGTTGAGGGACAATTGTGCAATATCTAGGTATATTCTTTCTATTGTCTCATTTCTAGTATTTCTGGGAGAATAATCTAGAAAATGGGCTCGCATAGGGAAGAACTCGTTTCTTCTATTATGTTCTGTCCCTCGATGAAAATCTTTGTACAAGATATTTGTTGCGCAGACAATTGTCCATATCTAGATCTATTCTTCTTGTCTCATTTCTAGCATTTCTGGGAGGATAATCTAGGAAATGGGCTTGCAGGGGGAAGAACTCTCGTTTCTTCTATTATGCTCTGTGCCTCGATGAAAATCTTTGTTTATTATAATTGTCAAGGCGACAATTGTCCATTATTAAGATTTTTTTCCAAGTAGCTCATGTCTAGTTATTCTGAAAGAATAATATAGAAAATAGGAGTGCCGAGCAAAGAGCTCAAGTTTATTCTATCATATACCTTGATGAAGATCTTGTTGGTGTATGCATGTCATTAGGCCAGTTGTGTGATATCTAGATATATTCTCTCATATTTTGGTAAGATTTGCTCACCCTGCCCACCTTTGGAAGGTACCATGAGCTAAATACTGCAGTAGATAGGAAATCAGTAGTACTCATGAAGGCGTCTAACATATGTTTAGAGTCAAAAGTTGTCATTCCTATCGTGAACGCAGATGAGTGCTTGCATCAAACTTTCTCTGCAGATGAGCGAAAAAGATTTCTTGTTTTCTTATGGTATTGTAAAAGTTTTATTTCCTGTAACAGGAAAATCTTCTTGAAGAGGATTGTGCTCTAGTATTGTAATAAACAATTGAGAGTTATTTTTGTTTAATTTATAAATGAGTAATAAAATATTACGATCAAGTTGAGCTCTAAAACCTATGATATATTTCAATTATTCGTCATTATATATTTAATCTTTAATAACCGCATTTCTTTCTTCACATTTTCTCACCCATTGGAAATGCTTGTCACTTACTTTACCCCGCCTAGATCCAAATTAAGTGAGAGATTAGATAATTTGATACCCAGCCGAGATTTGAACTCTCATCCCGGGAATCATATGATGTAATGGTAATTGCCTGTCCACAAAGAAAGTATGATGCCATTCTGGCTTAAGTGGACATAGTATATGTCGAAATCAGTTACATTTACCATAGCTGGAATAGAGTCACCTCCATTATCATATCCAAGTAGTAGATGGTGTATTGCTTTTTATGATTAAGTATATATTTAGCATCTAAACTTCTCGATTTCTTTGACGTGTTAACTCCTTTCATTTCATTGCATAAAATTCTCGTCTGAAGATTTTGGATAGACTGTTGTATCATAGCACACCCATTTCTGTGACATCTTTTATTTGATCAATGTCAGAATGTTTGGTTGAAGTTAGGAAGGGCATCCATCTGTAAAACATCTGCCAAAACCAATTATAAAATGAGCCGTGCAAGTAGATACAGCTTAACGAGGCTCATTATAAACTGCGACCCTAACTAGCGAATAAGCTGAGAAAACCATACATTAGTAACATTTAATATTCAGCAATTTCTGTTTTCAAAACGGACACACACAATGCAGGAAACACTTGAATAGTTAATGTCCGCTTCCGCCTATTTATTCATTTGCATGTAAGGACATTGATGTGAGCTCATGTATCTTGGAACTTCTCAAAACTCAAACTGCTCAGCCTCATCCCCAGTATTCTCGCAGCAACACAAAAGTCATCCAAAACAGTTTCAACACTGACTATGCAACAGTGTGTGTTCCATCACGACACTATGCAACGACACCAAATCTTCCGGAGACGCATATTAATCTCAAAGGGAGTCGGCCACATGAAGTGGAGATCAGATTCTCCCTGCCGGTATAGCGTTTGATATGCACTCCCCAGTCATCTGCTGGTATAGCGTTTGATATGCACTCCCCAGTCATCTGCTGGTATAGCGTTTGATATGCACTCCCCAGTCATCTGCCGGTATAGCGTTTGATATGCACTCCCCAGTCATCTGCCGGTATAGCGTTTGATATGCACTCCCCAGTCATCTGCCGGTATAGCATTTGATATGCATTCCCCAGTCATCTGCCGGTATAGCGTTTGATGTGCATTCCCCAGTCATCTGCCGGTATAGCATTTGATGTACATTCCCCAGTCATCTGCCGGTATAGCGTTTGATATGCATTCCCCAGTCATCTGCCGGTATAGCGTTTGATATGCACTCCCCTGTCATCTGCCGGTATAGCATTTGATATGCATTCCCCAGTCATCTGCCAGTATAGCGTTTGATCTGCATTCCCCAGTCATCTGCCAGTATAGCGTTTGATGTGCATTCCCCAGTCATCTGCCGGTATAGCGTTTGATGTGCATTCCCCAGTCATCTGCCGGTATAGCGTTTGATGTGCATGTTCCCCAGTCATCTGCGGTATAGCGTTTTGATGTGCATTCCAGTCATGTCAATGCCGGTATAGCGTTTGATGTGCATTCCCCAGTCATCTGCCGGTATAGCGTTTGATGTGCATTCCCCAGTCATCTGCCGGTATAGCTTAGTGATGTGCATTCCCCTAGCCTAGGGTTTCATCTGCGGTATAGCGTTTGATGTGCATTCCCAGTCATCTCCTGCCGGTATAGCGTTTGATGTGCATTCCCCAGTCATCTGCCGGTATAGCGTTTGATGTGCATTCCCCAGTCATCTGCCGGTATAGCGTTTGATGTGCATTCCCCAGTCATCTGCCGGTATAGCGTTTGATGTGCATTCCCAGTCATCTGCCGGTATAGCGTTTGATTTGCATTCCTGTCATCTGCCAGTATAGCGTTTGATGTGCATTCCCCCAGTCTCTGCGTATAGCGTTTGATTTGCATTCCTGTCATCTGCCGGTATATTAAATTATAAAAGTTTAAATTTTTTTTGTTGTTATAGTGTTTTGTTACATCACAGTCATACTGCCGGTATAGCGTTTGATGTGCATTCCAGCCCAGATCATCTGCCGGTATAGCGTTTGACCTGTGCATTCAGCCCCAGGTCATCTGTCCGTTTATAGCGTTTGATGTGCATTCCGCAGTCATCTGCAGTATAGCGTTTGATGTGCATATCCCCAGTCATCTGCCGGTATAGCGTTTTGACTGTACATTCCCGTCATCTGCCGGTATAGCGTTTGATGTGCATTCCTCAGTCATCTGCCGGTATAGCGTTTGATGTGCATTCCCCAGTCATCTGCCGGTATAGCGTTTGATGTGCATTCCCCAGTCATCTGCCGGTATAGCGTTTGATGTGCATTCCCCAGTCATCTGCCTGGGTGGTATATATATTAATAAATATTTATTAATTGTAATTAGTTTATTTTTTTATTTAAATATAGTTTGTGGTTAACATCCCAGTTTCACCCTGCCTTTAGCGTTTTGAATGTTTCATTCCCCAGTCATCTGGCCGGTATAGCGTTTGATGTGCATTCCCAGTCATCTGCCGGTATAGCGTTTGATGTGCATTCCCCTACATCATCTGCTGGTATAGCGTTTGATTGTGCATTCCCCAGTTCATCTGCCGGTATACCGTTTGGATGGTTTGCTTCCCGTCATCTACCGGTTATAAAAGCGTTTTTATGTGCATAGTCCCCCAGTCATCTGCCTTGTATAAGCGTTTTGATGTGCATTCCCCGTATCTACGGTATATTAGCGTTTTGATGTGCATTCCCCAGTCATCTGCGGTATAGCGTTTGATGTGCATTCCCCCGTCATCTGGCCGGTATAGCGTTTGATAAGAAAAAAAAAAAAAAAAAAAAAAAAAGATTGCATATTTCCAACCCCAGGATCATAACTTTGATCATCTGACTGCGGTTATGAGCAGCGTTTGATGTGCATTATCCCCATCCCGTCTCCTATACCCGGCTAAGTAATCCGTTTGATGTGCATCCTGGTCCTCAGTTTCATCCCCCTGCCGGTATAAAAGCGTTTGATTTGCATTCCCCAGGTCATCTGCCGGTAAAGCGTTTGATGTGCATTCCCAGTCATCTACCGGTATAGGCGTTTGAATGTGCATTCCCGTCATCTACTTGTTTATTCCGCGTTGATTGGGTTTGATTCCTCAGTCATCTGCCCGGTATATCGTTTGATTTGCATTCCCTGTCATCTGCCGTATAAGCGTTTGATGTACTTCCCCCATCCCCAGGTCAATCTGCCGGTATAAGCGTTGATGTGCATTCCTCAGTCATCTGCCGGTATAAGGCGTTTGATTTTGCATCCTGTTCCATCTGCCGGTTATAAGCGTTTTTGATGTGCATTCCTCAGTTCTGCCGGTATAAGTTTTGGATGTGGCATCCCGTCCATCTACCCGGTATAGCGGATTTGATGTGCATTCCTCGTCA